>NC_056745.1:439896417-440196417 GCF_019279795.1 Protopterus annectens
TGTTGGTTGCCGCCTTGTGCTAGATTTAACATACGCACTATTAAGACGAGGTTAGCCTGTGCCAGGTTAGTGTTTGGGACGCGTTGCCATTATAAAACGCCGCCGGCTGCTCCGCCCCCCGCTTCGCCCAAGAAGCGCAAGGACAAAACAGCGAAGCCTAGGGTTGATGAACCGGCAGTCCCGGACGTCGGTTCTTTAGGAGGCTCAGTGGAGCCAGAGGTTTTGCCAGGAGTTTCCATGGAGTCCCAGGCAGAATCTTTACTGTTACAGGATGTGCCTTCTCAGGAGGTAGGCCAGGCTGAGGGGCTTCTCAGGTGACTGTTCTTCCCTCTCTTCCCAAGGTAGTTAGAGCCTCTCCTTCTGTTGCCAAAACTTCTTTGAGAGGTAGGCCTAGTTTAGCTTCAGTGGGGGCTTCTCCTAGCATTTCGGGTTCTGTACCTAAGAAACATATGCTTAAAATGGCAGAAGATTTGATTACTATGATTAGAGGTTCTATGCCCCGCCTGATAAGAGGCCTAGGGTGGAACCAGAGTTTGATTGTTTTGAACAGTGTTCAGAGGCTTCAGGGTCTTCTGCGGAAGACTTGCAGGAGTATCCTACTTATTCTGATTCTGATGTGGATGATTCCACTCCTACAGCTACTCCTCCTGAGGATTTCTCATTTTCAGAGACTCTGCATTCCATGAGGGAGCACTTTAAATGGGAAGGCCAGGATTACTCTGATTCCAGGAAAAAGCTTAGGGAATTCTTGTTTTTACCCCAGCATAGGCCCTTAGCTATTCCTCCTGTGTTGAATGTGGTGGAAGATGTTTTTGCAGAGGCTTCCCTGAACCCTGACTCTTTGCCTCCTGCTCCTGTTAAGCCCGATAGGTATTATAGGGTGCCCGAAGCTCATAAGTATTTGTTTAAGAGTCCTAGGGCGGACCCAGAAACTATTTCTCAAGGGCCTAAAGGTGTTAAAGCTTCTGTGGTTAAAAATCCTGTTCCCACTGATAAAGAGGCAAGGGCTTTGGATAGGTGGGGAAAGAAAGTGTATACTTCTTCCACTCTAGCCATGAGAGCATTGAATTGTCGGTTTCACATGCTAAAATATCAGAATTACCTCCTTTCACAATTGAAATCTAAGGTGGATGCTTTGGCAGGAGGTATTGAGTGTAAAGAGTTGCTGGATTTGGTTCATGTGTCTGAACAAGTGGGTAAGCATTCTTTGCAATGTGGTTTTGATGCTGTACAAGCCTCCTCGAGGGTGGCAGCTACTAGTTCTGTTCTTAGGCATGCCTGGTTGAAGGATCAGAATTTAGCTGGGCATGTTAAGACAAGGATTTTGGATGCTCCTTTACAGTCTGATGTGTTGTTTGGATCGCCTGTGGAAGCAGTTTTAAAGAAAATGGAGGACAAAGCTAAGTCTATGCAAACTGTTAAAGATTTTTGCAGGTGCAGCCACCGACATTTAGTAGAAATTGGCCGGCTAAGGGGTGGACATATCCTGCTTATGATTCTCAGTCTAGGGGTAGGTCTAGACGTGGTAGGGGCAGGGCTCAAGGTTCTTTTAGGCCTAGAACAGGGAGTTCGCCTGCTCAGACTTCTGGTGAGGGCAGGGGTCAGTCCTTTCGTAAACAGACCCAATGACCTGTCTTTTCAGCTGCCAGTAGATTCCCGTCTGGCAGCTCCTTTGGGAGGAAGACTGTCTCTTTTCAAAGCAAATTGGGATTTAATTACTCAAGGCAAATGGGTGTTGGATATCATTCACCACGGTTACAGATTTTATTTCCATACAATGCCCCCTTTCAAAGGCATGCCAGACGTTCCTCCTCCACAAAGAAAAGAGGCTCACAAGCAAGTTTCTCAATTACTCCAGATGGGGGCCATTCAGCCAGTCCCTGTATCAGAAAGGGGCCTAGGATTTTATTCTCGCCTGTTCCTAGTGCCAAAGAAAGGGAACACGTGGAGACCAATTTTGGATTTATCTCTCCTCAACACTTTTCTGGACATTCCCAAGTTCAAGATGTTGACGTTACAACAGCTTTTACCTCTGCTGGGCAAAGATCACTGGATGGTAACTCTAGATCTCAAGGAAGCTTACCTTCATGTGCCTATCAGGCTAAGTTGCAGGAAGTATCTGCGGTTTCGAGCTGGAAATTCTCATTATCAGTTCTCTGCATTGCCCTTTGGCTTATCTACTGCCCAGAGTATTCACAAAGGTTCTGGCTCCAGTGATAGCTTACTTCAGGCTTCAAGGAATTCAAATCTATCCTTACTTGGACGACTGCCTGATTCTGGCTCAAGAAAAGGAAGACCTTGTACAGCATCTGGAACATGTTATAGCAGTGCTAAGATGCCTAGGGTATTCTGTGAACGAAATAAAGTCCAGTCTAGTACCCTCTCAAGACATGTGCTTTCTGGGTGTGAGACTGAATACAGCAGCCCAGATGGCCTTTTTAACCCCGGACAAACAACAGAGTCTATCACTTTACTTCCATCAACTATCTCATCAGTCCGTGCTGACTGCAAGGACAGTCCTTCAAGCATTAGGGTTCATGGCATCTTGTATTCTGGTGCTTCCCAATGCCAAACTGCATATGAGGAAGCTACAATGGTATCTCAAAAATGTATGGACACAGCACTGCCAGGATTTGGACACTGTCATTCAAATAATACCTTGCCTTCAAAAAGAATTTTTGTGGTGGGCTCAGGAATGTCACCTAAACAAGGGACTCTCTGTGACCCGCCAGAGGCGAGTCGGATTTTAACGACAGATGCCTCGGACATTGCTTGGGGAGCTCATCTAAATGGAATGTGGATACAAGACATGTGGCCTGCCAGACTACTGCATCTACATATCAACATGAAGGAGATGTTAGCAGTCCAGTTTGCATTAATGGCTTTCAAGGAGTTACTTCTTCCAGGGCAGGTGTTGATTCTAACAGACAACACAACTGTCATGTGGAACATCAACAAGCAAGGGGAACACATTCTTATCCTCTATGCAGGCAAGCAATGATTTTATGGGAGACTGCTAAGCTTGCAACTAACTCTTCAGGCAAGGTTTCTGCCAGGAGCACAGAACTCCTTAGCAGATGTGTTAAGCAGACAAATCATGGATCCCAAGTGGAAACTGGATCTTCATGTATTTCAAACATTGACAGTGTCATGGGAACTCCAGACATAGATCTGTTCGCTTCTCCACTAAACCACCAGCTGCCACAGTATTGCACAAAGGGGTTTCATCACACAGCTTGGAAAGTGGATGCTCTGTCTTTCAGTTGGAAAAACCTTCATGTGTATGCCTTTCCTCCTCTACCTCTTCTTCCAAAGGTACTATTAAAGGTCAGACAAGACAGGCCAAGGATGATTTTGATAGCTCCAGATTGGCCTCGCAACACTGGTACCCACTACTACGGAGTCTGGTAAGGAAGCCTCCATGGCCTTTGCCTCTGATTCCTCATCTATTGTCTCAGCAGGATGGTCATCTGCTCAATGTCAAGCTTCACTCTCTTCATCCAACAGCCTGGCATATTCTGTGTTGAAACACAGCAGGTCTCAACTTCCTCAACAAGTTTTAAATGTGATTATGGAAGCTAGAAGACCTAGTACAAGGAAAGTGTAGAAAAATGGAAGAGATTTTTATTTTGGAGTACAGCAAAGAATTTGCAGGTTTCTGAGCCTAATTTGAGTGCGGCTCTTCAATACCTTACTGAGTTATTGGACAAAGGTTTGTCCTTCTCTTCTATTAAGATTCATGCTGCAGCGATTTCAGCTCACTATGATTGTGACCCGCCATTGTTTTCACATCCTTTGTTCAAGCAGTTTCTTAGAGGGGCAAAGAATATAAGACCCCCACGTAGAGCTCCTACTCCTGCTTGGGATCTCAATTTTGTGTTGGAAAAACTTACTCTACAACCTTTTGAGCCTCACGGCTACTGCTGAATTGAAATACTTGTCATGGAAGACTGCTTTTCTGTTGGCTATTACTTCTGCAAGAAGGGTGTCTGAGTTGCAGGCCCTTATGGCAGTAGAGCCATTTTGATTTTCCATAAGGATAGGGTATCATTACGTACTAATCCTTCCTTTATGCCTAAGGTAGTTTCTAGTGTGGCTTTAAACCAGACTATTCATTTGCCTACTTTTTATGCAGACCCCCATGATAAAGGGGAAAAGATTTTGCACACTTTAGATGTACACAGGCAATTCGTTATTATTTAAGCAGGACTAAGGATTTTAGGCAGTCTCAGCAGTTGTTTGTTTCTTTTGCTTTGAGTTCGCAGGGCAAGCCTGTGTCAAAACAAACTATTTCTAGGTGGATTGGCTTTTGCATTGCATTTTGTTATTCCCATCATGGCAAGGAGATTCCAGCTGGGATTAGGCCTCATTCCACTAGGGCTGCTGCCACTACAACAGCATTTCTAAGGGGTGGCAACTAAGGATATTTTGGAAGCAGCTACTTGGAGTTCAGTGCATACTTTCTCTAAGCATTATCACCTTCCTATCTACTCTAAGTCTAGGGCTGGTTTTGCCACAGCTGTTTTGCAAGGCATGTTGTCAGCTCCTGCTTCTTTATGATTTGCCAGCCTCCCTTACCTCTGCTTTGGGATTCTACCCAATAGTAAGGACTGCAGCAATGGGGAACTAAGAACATAGTACAGTTTTGTACCTACCATAAATGTAGATGTTCGAGGATCCCATTGCTGCAGTCCAATTTACCTCCCTCCTTCCCTCTGTGTTTAGGGGTGGTTGTGTAGGTGAGGTTTCATGCTTATATTTTTGGTATATGTCCTTGTATATCTTGTACATATTTTGGTGCAGGTATTTTGGGCCTTGTCTTTTTAGGGTCTTCTGACATCTGGGGCAAGAAAAGACTGAGGATATGACGTCGGTCATGCGCATTAGTACCCTGACGTACTGACGTCAGTCTAATGCGCCCTGACCGACGTCAGCCTTATACTCTGGTATTCGGGCCGACTGGATGCGGACTATACCCAATAGTAAGGACTGCAGCAATGGGATCCTCGAACATCTACATTTATGGTAGGTACAAAACTGTACTTTGTGTGACGCACCATGGACCCGATACTCATCTACTGTGGACTCGTTTGCTGGACAAGCCTGCAGCCCCTTTTTGGACCAGCCTGATTCCCCGTCAGGGCATTGGTGAGATCCACCAGGAGCCTTTCCAAATTGGATGTAGTGTGCCTTTTTTTACCAGCTGCTGACCACCAGGGGAATTTCAAATCCGCCTCGACCCTATCCCACTCCAGGCTTTGCATCTATTTCTCCAGCAACCCTTTCTTACTCTCCTCCCTAGGATCCTTCGGTTCAGAGGCTCATTTATCCCACTTTTACTAGAGGACTTCCTTCCTTGGCACTGACTACTGTCTGGTTCCCCGAGACCCCTTTGTTTGTCGGTTCTCACCCTTCCTCATTCTCATGCTTGGGCGGTGGAACCTTCAGTTCCCGTCTCGGTTCCAAAGGTTTTGTAGGTCCCAACTTTGCATCCGATGGTGACTACCGCTCTGAGTCTGATTGAGGCTCCGTCTCCAGGGGCAGACCATCTGGAGCGGGGTTTGACCCCGGTTCTGGTTTTGTCTTCTTCGGTTCTGGGCTCCCACTCCTCTTCGGGCGGGCCTGCTTTCTGGGTGATGAAGAGGGCACTTGCTGCTAGCAATTCTTCTCCATTGGTTATTCCCCCAGGTCCTTCTGAGCCACAGTTGTCAAAGGCCACCCCCACAGGACTCCGAGAACATGGAAATGTGTGTAAGAGGAAACACATGGACCCCCCCCCCAGAGGAGTCCCTCACAGAAGATACGGATTACGATGATGGGGGAAGGGTCCCCACGGTCACCCCCTGATGATGTCTCCTTTGGAGACATCATGGAAATCTTGAAACAGGGGTGACTGGAAGTCCTCCAACCCTTCCTCAGAGGAATCTGTATTTCTGCAAGCCTTTCGCTATCAGCCCTTTACTTCTTGAGTGATGCCCCCCTGCTGATGAGTTGGTTAAACTCATCGTGCAACAGGCTTGGAAGAGCCCTGACTCCATTGAGGCCATCCCCAGGAGATCAGACAATGTACTCTCCCCTCCAGAGGATCATTCCCATTGGTCTAGAGGTTTGCCAGTGAATGCTATGGTGGTGGTGGTGGCAGCGGCAGCCACGAAAAAGGACCTTGCAGAAGAGAGTGTTGCTGTTCACCCCCCCAAACAGAGAGTCACGGACAGTGGACAGGTTAGGGAAGCAAGTTTTTTCATCAGTGACCTTAGCAGTTAGGTCTCTGAACTTTCTGGCACATTTTACGAGGCTCCAGAGAGATCTTCTCTCCATACTCTTGCGGGCCAAGTATCGGATGGACTATGAGATAAAGTTGCTTCCAGACTTGCCACCCTAGAATCAATGTCTAATTCATCCATGAGGTTGGTGAAGGAGCAGCTAGAGCTGCGGGTGCAGGCATAGTTAGACGCCACACCTGGATGCGCATTTGTGATCTCGCGGACTCCTTCAAGTCTTCTTTTCTAAATGCCCCTATCAAGCCCATCTGCTCTGTTCAGTGCTAAGGTCAAGGATACATTAGCTAGGTGTGAGCAAGTTGGGAAGACCTTGTCTGCCGTTGGCCTACACTTTTCCAAACCTCAGCGTTCCTTCTCCAGGAATCAGAAGAGCAGAAAGATGTGGCACAAGAAATCTCAAGGTCCTTTCCAAGATGCACGTGGTGAGGACTCCTCCAGATTCAGAAGGGGTTCCAATAATGGAAGATTTCCCTTTTGAGACAAACAGGGTCCCCGGAACCAGCGCTCCAGTGATTCCTTCTCAGGTAGACCATATCAGCGCTCCTGAGGCGCTGCCTGATGGCTTTCCTCTGGAAGCAGTCGGGGCACGTTTTTTTCTGTATCAAGTTGCCTGGCTCTCCATTATGAATGATCAGTGGGTGCAGGGAATCATTACCAGAGGCTACCATATTCCCCTAATAACTTACCCAAGACCTCCGAAATCCATTCCCGATGTTCCACCTAGTCAGAGGAAGGAGGCAGCTTCCAAAATACGAAAGCTGTCAAAAATGAGCCATCCAAAAAGTCCCCCTAGATCAGTGCGGATCAGGGTTCTACTCAAGATATTTTTTGGTGCCAAAGAAAACAGGGGACTGGGGGCCCATTCTGGATCTCAGCCAACTAAACAAATTGGTAGTTCAGACCAAGTTCCGCATGGTCACGATTCAATCCATCCTCCCCTTTCTTTGGGAGGGTGTGTGGGTGTGCTCATTAGATCTTCGGGATGCTTATTACCATATCAAGATGGACAAAGTACTCCAGGAGCCTCCTTCGCTTCCGGTTGGGGGCCAATCACTACCAATTCAGAGCCCTGCCTTTTGGTCTCTTGACGGCCTCAGAGTGTTCATGAAATGTCTTGCAGTGGTAACAGCTCGTGTTAGACTTCAGGGATTCCAGGTGTTTCCATACCTAGACGATTGGCTCCTCTCTGCCCCCACCAAGCGTCTTCTGGTCAGGGCCCTCCGCTACACACTGGCTCTAGCAGAGTCATTAGGCATCACCATACATTGGAAGAAATCAAACCTTCAACCATCACAACAGCTGGAATTCATAGGGGCAATATTCAACACCCAGTCATGCCTGATCTCACTTCCTCTGCACAGGCTTCAGAGTCTAAGGACACAAGTTCAGGTGATACTCTGTCGTAGCAAGGTGTCTGCAAGGGATATCCTCCAAGCCTTAGGATCTATGACTGCAGCCGTCCTCATAGTTCCCTTAGCCAGACTGCACATGAAATTACTACAATGGCTCCTTCAGGCCCAGTGGATACCCAATCTTCACGCCCTGAGCTCCCAGATCCTCATCACCAACATTTGCAAACAAGATCGCCTCTGGTGGATGAGTACAGACAAAAATCTTTGGTGTCTTCCCTTCCAGGTTTCACAGCCCAGTGCCACAGTGACCACGGATGCTTTCCTGATGGGGTGGGGGGGCCACTTCCAGGGAAAGTCAGTTCAAGGCATGTGGTCCTATGTAAAGGTCAGTTTGCATATCAGTGTCCTGGAGTTGAGAGGTGCTATTGGCATTGCAAGCTTTTCATCCACTCCTTCTGTCCAGAACGATTGCTGTCCAGTCGGACAACATGTCCATGATCTGGTTCAGCAACAAACAGGGAGGACCAAATCTTACCTCCTATGTCGCGAAGCCATGAGAATCTGACAGTGGGCGATGGCTTCCAACCGCTTTCTGATCACAATGCATATCCTGGGGAGCTCCAATGTGATTGCAGACAGACTGAGCAGATGCGTTCTTCATCCTCAAGTGGTTTCTCAACCAGAGTGTGGCAGCAGAAATTTTCAGCCGTTGGGGCCAGCCATGCTGCGACCTTTTTGCCTCCCCTGCAAACACAAAATGTAGCAGCTACTTTGCCCTCTTTCCCCCTCTTGGGGAGTTACCGAGAGACGCTCTAATCCATGATTGACCAACGAGTCTCCTTTATGCTTATCTTCTGATTCCTCTGATTCCCCTTGTTCTACGGAAAGCTATTCAGTTGAGAAGCAAAGTGATCCTCATTGCCCCGTTCTGGCCTCGTCAGGTGTGGTTTCACTTCCTTCAACCTCATCTGTTACAACCTCCTTGGATCCTAGACACTCGTCAGGACCTCATATCTCAACCACAAGGGCTGACTCCCCCAAATCTGTCCACTCTCAAGCTGACAGCTTGGTTTCTCCACTTCCGTTAGTTGCCAAGCAGGAAACCCTCTCTTCACCCGTACATATTATCTTGGCCTCTCCAGGAAACTTTACAGGGATAAATGGAAAAGATTCTCTATTTGGTCACGTAATCAGAAGCTAGACCTGTTCTCAGCACCCTAGCCACTATTCCTTCATTATCTGGCTGAACTGTTCGACAAAGGGGCTTCAGCTTCCACCATTCAGTTCCATCTAACAGCTGTTTCCAACTTCCATAATGGGTCTGAAGGAGTGCCACTTATCTCCCCTCGCCTTTGCAAGACCTTCCTCAAGGGCATTTTTCACAGCAGGCCTCCCATCAGACAGCCGGTGGAGGCATGGAATCTGTCCTGGGTTCTGCAGGCTCTATCTCTGCCCCCGTTTGAGCCGGCTGCAACATGTGATCTAAAATTCCTGTCATGGAAATCCTTATTCCTGGTGGCTATAACTTCAGCCAGAAGAATTTTTGAATTAACAAGCATTATGTATCAAGAGCCCTTATCTGATCTTTCATAAGGACAGAGTATCACTTCGTACTTAACCCATCCTTTCTCTCCAAAGTGGTTTCTGATTTTTCGATTAACCAGTATATTGAGCTCCCGGTGTTTTTCCCAAATTATTCTAACAAGGGAGAATACTGCCTACATTCGTTGGATGTTCATAGACAATTACATTTATATCTGGACAGAACTAAATCCTTTGTCAAGTCAGGCCAGCTTTTTATTTCCTTTGCGGGCCCTAGAATGGGAGGTGTTGTATCGAAAGTTACTTTGTCTAAATGGCTCAGGGATTGCATTGTCTTCACATATTCACTTATGGAGGGATCGAAGCCTGGCCAAATCAAAGCTCACTCAACTAGGGCTATTGCAGCATCTGTTGCCTTCCAGTCAGGGTCTCCATGGATGACATTTGTGCAGCTGCCATTTGGGCTAAGCCCCACACCTTTACCAAGCATTACAAATTGGATCTGATTTCCAGGGGAAGAGCGGCCTTTGGCTCAATGGTTCTCAGAATGTTCTTCCATAAGGGCCACCGAGGTTCTCCAAGCAGCTGGGGACTCTGTCCCATCAGTGATGAATAGGAAGAAGATTAATAGCTTCAGATAACTGCTACTTACCCACTTTATTCTTTCACTCTTTTTAGTTTTCCAGCATCTACTACTATATAATGTCACAACAAGTGATCTGTCATAATGTCTCTTCCTAAGTCATCATCACTAACTACATAAGCAGCTCTGTGATTAATTACTTCAACACTCTTCGACCAAATGCAAGCAATCCGGTCACACTGGACTTTATGCTCACTATGTTTTGTACAGCATCACTGCTGTAACTGGTAACAAATTCAGCTGGTACTACCTCTATACCATTTTATTTCTAAGTACTGTGATTAAGATTCCCCACTATGTATCTTCACTATTGTATCAAGATGTTTTTTATGTATATGTTATGCAATGTTTCATCCAGGTCTTTTTCATTAGACTGCTATACACCTACATCAGCTGTATTACAAGCTGAGATAAGTACAAACTTGCAGTGTACTTTATTTTTCTGTTTTTGTTTCACTGAATATTGTGGTGTCTCTGTCTCTCTGCAGTTAGTTTCCCACTTTCCCTCCCTGTTCTTGTTGTGGGATTAATCTTGGTGGCTTTGAAATCGCCTGCCCTCTTGTAAATTTGTGTTTGATCACTTCTCGTAGGTCCATCTCATTTGCTCACTCAACTGAGTACGGTGAGTTCACATTTTGATTTCAGACACTCCCACCAATCCCATCTGTTCAGCTCTATCCCAGTCTAGTGTCATTAGCTCATTTTACCTAATAGAGAGAGAATATTTAAGAAGGCCAACCCACTTAGGTCCTTAACCTTGAATTATCTTCTGTTTCTCCTTTCTCCCTTTCCACTTTACTAAAAAAAAAAAAACTTGCTAGAATCTCCTTGTGTTCTGATGGAGTGCGCTTCTCAGCTGAGAAGTATATTTTTGTCACTTTTTAACTGTTCAGAGTTGAATAAAACAATAATTGAATTCAGTTTGGAATACAGTTTGAATAAATTGCATTTATTTAAACTGTATTTGCTTTAATATTGCTACACACTCATGTGCTAGCTTGCACTGCACTTGAGTTGTTTTTAATGCTCTTCTAGCTGCTTTTCTGTAACAAAAAAAATTCTAAGCTTGTTTCTTGCCTTTCCTGTATCTAGTCTAGTTCAGATACAGATTTGCTGTATTGAGGACTGTGTTTAAGCTTCTGAGCCCCCCCAAGCCTTTCTGTGTTGGAGGGAAGTCTTCTAGCTTATCAGTGGGAGTGGTAAGCACTAGGTAGCCTATCTACCACAAGAGGAGTGGTTTCTGGTACAGTTATTTTAGTTTACTGGCTGTTTGGGCAGTTTTTCCATCTCTTTCAGCTTTCTGGTTTAAAAGCCTGTGTTTGCACTTGTTTCCCGCTTTTCCTGTAACTAGTCTAGTCCAGGAATCCTGAATTTGTATTGTAAAAACCACTGTTGATATGAAAACACTGTGTTAAGAACAGGAATTGAATGTATTTATTACACCTGCATTTGTTATATCTGTGATTTTGATTATTTTAGGGGACTTTGAATAATAATGGACACTGTTAAGCTATAGGTTTGTATTGAAACAAGTCTTCTGAGTTAGCTTAGTGGACAGAGATGCTGTTCACTAACAGAGCAACTATGAAGCATGTCGGCCCTCCTCTAGATTTCCTTTATAATTTGTGTTGCATATCAGCTCTGCACTAGTTCTGTTGGTGCTGACATTCTAGGCCAGTATATCATTTGTTGGCTGACATGAGCACCTTTGTTATGGTAGCCTTCTGCACTCGTTCATATGCATGATCATTCCCACATACATACAAGGAGGGATTTTGTTCTGCTAGAAACTGTGGTTCACAGCTAGTATTTAAATAATAATGTTTGGTATGAGGAGGCCCACGCACAGTAAGACTAGGACTGAGATTGTCTACTGTTAGCATAGCTAGGCATTTAAGACTTTCATTGGCTGACTTTGCCCCTCCCCATCCCCTAATGCACCACAGTTTTTTTTCTCTTCTCAGTCATTGTTCACACAGTAAAACATACTTATGTCTACCTGTTTTAAATTTGTTGAGAAAAACTTGTCAAATATTTATATTCTACAGATCCACAGAATGTCCTGCTCTCTCAACACTACTCACCCAGTACCAATCAAGCAGGCAACTAAGATCTGAAAATCATCTACTTCTAAAAGTAGAAAAGCCCACCTTACCCTGCTGGTCAACTCCTCTGTTCCTTCACCCTCACCAAACTATGGAACTTCATTCTGCCTTCTATAGGAAACACAGGCAGCACCACCACCTTCAAACAATCACTGAAAAATCATCTCCACTCTTCCTGGCTATGTACCTGCTCTATAACCCAACCTCCTCCTTCTCCTTGTATGATAGCTACTGCTGACTGATGATATTTTCTCCATAATTAT
Source organism: Protopterus annectens (assembly GCF_019279795.1). Classification (NCBI taxonomy): domain Eukaryota; kingdom Metazoa; phylum Chordata; order Ceratodontiformes; family Protopteridae; genus Protopterus; species Protopterus annectens. Next base: position 439,908,604 of record NC_056745.1, read on the forward strand.
TTTATCACTTGTTGATACTGGTACTATAATATAGCAATAACCCAAGCCTGGGTGTGGGTAATGCTGGATTTACCCACGGTTGGTGTGGTTTGGTCACGAGGGCGAAGCCCGAGTGGCCAAACAAAGCCAACCATGGGTAAATCCAGCATTACCCACACCCAGAAGTGGGTTATTGCTATTGTACAATGACATTATTTAAGGAAAAAAATAATTACTTTTCTTAAATAATGGTATTGTATAATGCCTCCTTGCTGCCCTTCTGCAGCTGTCTGGTATTCTGTGGCAGTTCTGATATACTGCGCATGCCTACGCAGTACAGCAGAGCTGTGGGCAAAAGCAACGGAGAAAGCAAGATCTCCGTTGCTTTTTAAAAACTGTTTTGCTATGTTAAGTGAGTTTAAAATAGCGAGACAGCTTTAAAAAAAGCAACGGAGAATATCCGTTGCTTTTTTAAAGCTGTCTGGCTATGTTAAACCCATTTAACATAGCGAGACAGTTTTGAAAAAAGCAACGGAGAAGGCAAGATCTCTGTTGCTTTTTAAAAACTGTTTCGCTATGTTAAATTAGTTTAACATAGCGGGACAGCTTTAAAAAAGCAACGGAGAATCTTGCGTTCTCCGTTGCTATAAAAAAAAAAGAGTTATAGTAATGGAAAAAGTCCAGGCGACCGGACCTTTTTCCATTACTATAACTCTGATTTACAACGTGCATGCTGACCAATCAGCGTGCACGTTTTTGAATATTTAATTGTGGGGTCGTTGTATAATGCTGATTTATACATCAGTTTATACCTCTCTGAATGCACTCACTTGGCAACCAGCAAATTCCTGCTTTTAAATTTATATTCTGTGTATATTACTGTAATCACCGTCTGTAACACTGTATCTATTTTTGTACCAGTTAATGTTTAATATTTTCTGTATCTATGTTCTTGTCGGAGCTTTTCTCCCCAGGCCTCCACTGCAAATGGGCTGTTTTAGGACCAGTAGACTTTCCTGATAAACAAATGCAATAAATACATTTTCAAAGTAATTTTTTTTTTGTGGATTATCTCACTTTTTTCATCTCTTTAAGATACCAGCTATATCTGGAAGTTTGTTGGTCTTTTCTCCACTTTTTTCCCCTTGTCTTCTTGAACCTTCATCTGTTCAGTGCCTTGGATATAGAAAAAATGTGATTTTCTTTTATTAAAAAGAAATTTGACTGACTGCTATGATCTCCCAATTTCTGAACTGACCTCCAGAGTTTTATTCGAACATCTTCATGAGCGTAATTACACCCAGTCTGATTTACCAATGTTCAGTATAAAGGAAACTGTGCTCATTTCACTACTCCATTCTTTCTTTGTTGTTCAAGCACAGGGTAGTCCACATATGTTGACACCTTCCAGGTGACTTCCAGAGTGACAAATAAGTACCCAGCATGATTAATTTTTTTCTGTCTTAAGTGAGTTAAGTAGGATTAAAATTTACCAGTTGTGATGCACTGAATTGGTTTGTTTGAAATTCTGAGGTCCGTTTGGACCAGGTATCTCAAATTCACGACCCTCAAGCAAAGTTGCCTCAAACCAAAATAATTTGGTTGTGGGAAGCTGGTATATTACATTTATAAACATCACTAACTTTGACTGTTTTGGAGATTGTGGCCTTCAACTGAGTCTGCTTGTCCTGATGCAGTTCTTATGATGATCTGAGTTTCAGACCCCTTACTTTGGACAATCCTATATTTCCTCCTGTAAGTTTTTTTTTTTTTACTTGAGCCTGAACCAGTTTATTCATAAAAAAAAAAAAAAAAAAAAGACCCCATTGAAGAAACCTGTACCACAGGCACTTTTGTTTTCAGTTTGCACCTTTGTTAAACATCATTTGAACTGCATCTCTGGATTCTGGCCTACTTTGATACTTCAGTTTTCTTACCCTTTGATCGTTTTGCTCTTCTCTGGGGTCCTTCTTCCCTGGTAGATTTTATTGCTTGGAGTTTAACTTGACAGTAAACCCACTAAAAAGGTTTTGCATTGTTGGATATAACAAATGATCTGAAGTAGGAGATTCATTTGTCTGCAACCTGTGGGTTATGGATCCGATATCGGATCCGAACCGGCATGGTTTTCCAGCTATGGATCCGAGCTCTCAGCTCCTCCCCTCACCCGTAATGCCCTGCTCTCCCTACATGACCTCAGATCTAGTTTGCCGCGCTGGTGACCAGACTGGATTTTAGAGCTCTTCAGCTAAGTGTATTTTCTTGTATTTACAAGCGTTAAAATTTAAAGTTTTAGTCAGTTTTGTGTGGAAGTGTTAGGTTCCCTATCTTTTAAGTTTAAAATTTAAAGTTTTTTGATAACTTTTATAACTTTTATTTATCCCTCCCCTCGCTGGTGCGTAGTGTGTGTTTGTGCCTGTGTTTTGTGGCTAGTTAGCACTTATTATTTATAAAAAAAAAAAAAAAAAAAAAAAACTTAGAATGTCTGAAGCCCCTAAGGCTTTCTTTCGAGATGCTCAAGTGTGGCCATAAGCTTTCTCCTGCTGATGGCCACACTCGGTGCGTTCGATGCCTTGGGGTTGAACACCTCACTTCTGGATGTTCCATTTGTGCAGGGTTCAACCCCAGGGCATTGAAGGAGGCAGAGGTCGAAGCTGGTCCTGGCGGGACTTCTGCCCCCGGACACGGCTTCGGCTACCGCTCCTTCAGGGGGTACCGTGTCCTCGGTTCCCTCCTCTCCTGCTCCCCCTCCTCCACCTGGGACTCAACCTCCCTCTAGTGGTTTGGAGGAGAGGGAAGCAAGAAAAAAGGACCGGAGAGAGATGCACCATAAGCGGCGGGCCGAGACCTCTGTTTCGGCCCCGCCTGCCAAGCTGGCTTCTCCTCCGGCCTCCTTGTCTGCTGTCTCTCCCCCTCCTCGGCTCCGGTCCCCAGTATGCTTCTCACCGGGACCTGAGGAGGAGGAGACCCGATCTCCGTCGAGGCTATCGAGGAGGCACTCAAGGCCTACCTCGGTAGCCTCGTCGAGATCTACATATAGTTTATCTGACGCTGTTCTGGACCGGATGATGAGAAGGTTCATCCAGGCCCAAATGCAGATGGGAGTGCTCCTGCCTCCCCCCCCCCCCCTGGGGGGGAGCTCGACCCCTTTTTTCAAACCTATAGCTCCTTCTCCGACCCGCTACCCGGGTTCGGAGCGATTGGAGCGAGCAGCTTCGGAGCCGGGGGTGGGTCGGCGCCGATAGTACTAGGTACTTCGGATCCGACCCTGCCCTCGAGTGCTTCGGATCCGACCTCTCGGAGCCTGGATCCGAGCTTCGGATCCGGGGGGATTAGTGTTCCTTCGGCGCCGTCGGTGTCGGAGCGCACTGCCCCCTCGGATCCGAATGCCTCGGCGCCGGCTCCGATCCACTCTTCGGATCCGAGGGGGAGCTGATTGTCGGATCCTTTGGTCGAGGTTGGCTCCCCCTCGGCTTTTGATGTAGTGGAGAGGGCCCTGTTGAGGGTTTCCGGACCCCCGGCACTTGCTTCGGCTCTGTCCCGCGCTCCATCTGCACTGGGTCAGGCTTCCACCATCCGGCCACTGGGACAGCCCGCTCCATTGCCCCAAGCTGTTCCATTGGAACAGGACACAGCTTGCGAGGGTTCCTCGGACAGTCCCCCTGAGGATGCACCTCGCAAGCATACGTGTAAAAGGAGGCACATAGACTCCCCTGAGTCTCTCACAGAAGACACGGATTTGGAGGAAGGGGAAGGCTCCCTAAGATCACCCCCCGAGGATGTCTCCTTTGGAGACATCATGCAAATGCTTCGCATAAGGGGGGGTGGTCTGCCCCCAAGTCTTCCTCAGACGAGTCCGTGTTCTTGGAGGCATTTGAAGCGGGCCCGTCTACCTCTTGGGTGTCCCCTCTTGCCGACCCCCTGGTGGACCTAATTACCACCAGGGCGTGGAAGGAACCGGACACCGTGGAGCCAATCCCCAAAAGGCCAGACCGCATCCTTAGTCCCCCTGCAGACTGTGCCCACTGGAGCAAGGGGCCTCCGGTAGATGCCATGTTGACGGCTGCAGCCACCAAGAGGGAACTTGCCCAGGAGAGTCCCTCAGTCCATCCTCTGAGCAAGGAGTCTCGGATGATGGACCGCTTGGGGAAGCGAATGTTTAGTTCAGCGACCTTTTCAGTGAGGGCGCTAAACTACTTGGCACATGTGATCAGGATGCAGCGCGATCTTATCAAGGAATACGCTGCATCCCCCCCAGAGTCCATGTCGGAGGAGGACAAACTGTTGCACTCCACCCGTATGGCCACTCTCAGGTCCGTGACTAATACCTCTATGCGGTTACTGAGCCGCTAGAGCTGCAGGGGTAGGCCTAGTTACTAGATGTCAGGCCTGGCTCCGACATTGCGATTTCACGGAGCCCTTCAAGGCGTCATTCGCGAACGCTCCCTTCGATGGTTCTGCCCTTTTTGACAAAACTGTTCGCGATTCTTTGACCCAGAGCGAGAAGGACGGGAAGACGCTGTCTGCCGTCGGAATCCGCTTCTCTGTGCCCCAGAGGTCCTATTCTAGGAACCAAAAGGGCCAAAAGAAGATGTGGTTCTGGAAGTCGCAGCAGTCCCAACCCGCTCCAGACAACCAGTCCTTCCGTGGCAGAGGAGGACAGGGAGGACGCCGCCCCAGGGGCAGAGGGGCTCCTAGGAACTTCAGGTCCAGAGAACCTTTCTCTGAACAGCCCGCGCAGCAGCCCTGAAGGGTTGCCCGGCTGCTCCACTCTGGAGGCAGTCGGGGGACGTTTTTCGGAGCACCTAGCGGCATGGGAGTCCATAACATCAGACCGCTGGGTCCTCCGCATCATATCCAGAGGATACCTCATTCCATTTCATCACATCCCAAAATTGAAGTCCCTCCCTGACGTTCCACCCGGTCAGTGGGAGGCCGCTTTGGCAGAAATTGGCCATCTGCTGAAGAAGAGAGCCATCCAGCCCGTCCCCCCAGACCAGATCGGATCAGGGTTCTACTCCAGGTTCTTTTTAGTGCCAAAAAAGACGGGGACCTAAGACCAATATTAGACCTGTCACTCTTAAACCTGGCAGTTCCCAAGGAGAAGTTCCGAATGGTTACCTTGCAGTCCATTCTCCCCCTTCTGGGAGAAAATCACTGGATGTGCTCTGTAGACCTCAAGGATGCGTACTACCACATTCTAATGGACAGACGCTCCAGGAGGTTTCTTCGCTTCCGGCTGGGAGCCAGTCACTACCAATTCAGGGTCCTTCCCTTTGGTCTCACCACAGCCCCCAGGGTGTTCACCAAAGTATTAGCAGTGGTAGCGGCCCACCTGAGGCTTCAGGGGGTACAGGTCTTCCCATACCTGGACGACTGGCTCCTCACCGCCCCAACAAGGCATCTACTGTTATTGGCGTGAGATTCCTTTCTCCATCTAGCTCCCTGCCTGGGCATCACAATAAATGCAGAAAAGTCCAACCTAGCCCCTACGCAATTCATAGACTTTATAGGTGCCAGGTTAGACACGAGACAGTTAAGAGCCTTCCTCACTGCGGACAGAGTTCAGAATCTGCAGCTCCAGTTTCGGGCCATCCTCCACTCCAGCTCAGTTCCAACGGAGTTGGTCCTGAGGGCTCTAGGGTCCATGGCAGCAGCGATAGCTCTTCCTCTCGCCAGGTTCAATATGCGGGTCCTTCAATGGACACTCCTAGTTCAGTGGTCTTATCTTGCTCTTCCTATGCATCATCCCATTGCGATCAGCAAGGCTTGCAAGCGGTCCCTCCTGTGGTGGCTCCACTCACAAGATCTCCACGGAGGCCGTCCCTTTTGTGCTTCTCCCCCTCTCGCCACGGTGACCATGGACACCTCCCGCCTCGGGTGGGGGGGGCATTTTGCAGGCCAGACGGTCCAAAGCACGTGGAACGATTCAGAGACCTTACTGCATATCAATGTTCTAGAGATGAGAGCAGTGCTCTTAGCGTTGCAAGCACTACAGACCTTTCTTCCCTTGGAAACTATTGCAATTCAGTCGGACAACATGTCTGTCGTCTGGTACATCAACAAACAGGGGGGAACCAGGTCTTACCCTCTTTGTCGAGAAGCCATGAGAGTGTGAGAATGGGCAATCTCCACCAACCGCTTTCTCATCGCAACGCATATTCCGGGTCGGTCCAGCATCCTTGCGGACAAACTCAGTCGCACCATTTTCTCCCCTTACGAGTGGTCTCTCAATGCTCAAGTAGCGAAATGCATCTTCGCACGGTGGGGAACTCCTTGTTGCGATCTTTTTGCGTCTCCCTCAAACACCAAGTGCGACAGTTTTTTCGCTCTAATCCCTCCTCCCGGAGATACCCCAAGAGACGCTCTGGTGCATGCTTGGCCCCCCGGTCTTCTTTACGCTTACCCCCCTTTGCCTCTGATGCTCCAAGTTCTTCAGAAAGCCTCTCGGTTGGGGTGCAGAATGATTCTCATTGCCCCATTCTGGCCTCGACAGATCTGGTTCCCTTTCCTAAGGTCTCACTCAGTGAATCCACCTTGGATTCTAGATCCCATTCCAGATCTGATATCTCACCCGTCCCATCTATCAACCCCGAATCTGGACAACCTGAAGCTAACTGCTTGGCTGCTCCAGTTCCACTCCTAATCAGGACTCCCGGTATTTCGTCTCCAGTTAAGGCCATCCTGGTAGCAGCTCATAAACCATCTACTAGGAAAGTTTACCGCAGCAAGTGGAAACTGTTCTCCATTTGGGCGGAGCGGCAAGGTCTAGACCCCTTCACAGTTCCCCTTCCTCTGGTGCTTGACTTCCTAACCACTCTTTTTAATGATGGTGCCAGCAGTTCCACGGTCAAAGTGCAACTTGCGGCAATTTCTCACTATCATATTGGTCATGACTCCAGTCCACTGATGTCTGCCAAATTGTGTAAGATCTTCCTAAAAGGTACTTTTCTCCTTAGACCCCCTGTAAAGCAAGTGGTTCCTCCTTGGGACCTTTCTTTGGTTCTTCAGGCCTTGACCGCTCCCCCCTTCGAACCTGCGGCCACGGTAGATCTGAAATTTTTATCTTTCAAGACGGCCTTTTTAGTAGCCATTACCTCGGCCAAGAGAGTTTCAGAACTTCAAGCCTTATCCATCAAGCCTCCTTACTTGGTCTTTCATCCGGACCGTGTATACCTCAGGACCAACCCGTCCTTTCTTCCTAAGGTAGCTTCTGAAGCAAATATTAATCAATCCATTAACCTCCCTGATGTTCTTCATCTCACATTGCTGCAGTCCTTACACTTGGGTAGTCCGCTGTCCTCGGTCGGCCCGAATATCAAAGTATAAGGCTGACGTCGGTCAAGGCGCACTTGACTGACATCAGGACGTCAGGGTACAAATGCGCATGACCGACGTCATATCCTCAGTCTTTTTTGCCGCATGGTCCGATGCAGAAGCAGCATTGCAAGTGCCGGTTGGCGTTCTGAAATTTTTCGGTTTCGGAGTTTCAGACAGAGTCAAAGTTGGCTAAGTACCCCGTTGGGGAATATTTTAGTTTTTTCTTGCCTCAGTGGTTTACCGGATGTCAGAAAAAGTGAATAATTGCATTTCTTGTGGGAAACAGATACCGCATAGAGACTATCATACTTTGTATATTCCTTGTTTAGGGCCTGAGCACGACGTTGTTGGGTGTCGCTCTTGTGCTAGATTCAATAAGCGCACTATAAAGAGAAGGTTAGATTGTGCCAGGTTAGTCTTCGGGAAGCGGTGCAATTATAAAATGCCGTCGGATGCTCCGATGCCCGCTTCTTCGAAGAAGCGCAAGGACAAAGCAGTTAAGCCTAGGCTTGAAGAACCGTCCGTACCGGACGCCGGTTCTTTAGAGGTGTCGGTGGAGCCGGTGGTTCCACCGGAGGTTTCTTTGGGATCGCAGGGAGAGACTTTGTTATTGCAGGATGTGGCCTCTCAGGAGGCAGGTCAGGCTGAAGGGGCTTCTCAGGTTACTATACTCCCCTCCCTTCCTAGGGTGGTTAGGCCCTCTCCTTCTGTTTCCAAGGCTTCTCCCAGAGGCAGGCCAGGTTTAGCTTCAGTTGGTGTCACCCCTAGTTCTTCAGGAACTGTGCCCAAGAAGCATATGCTTAAAATGGCAGAAGATTTGATTACTTTGATTAGGGGTTCTTTGCCCCCTCCTGATAAGAGACCTAGGGTGGAGCCTGAGCTAGGGAGCTTTGAGCAGGCTTTGGATGTTTCAGAGTCTTCGGCTGAAGACTTGCAGGAGTATTCTCCTTATTCTGATTCTGATGTGGGTGATTCTACTTCTTCTGCTTCTCCTCCTGAGGATTTTTGTTTTTCAGAAACTCTTCATTCTATGAGGGAGCATTTTAAGTGGGAAGGTCAGGACTTCTCTGATTCCAGGAAAAGGCTTAGGGAATTTTTGTTTTTACCCCAGCATAGGCCTTTGGCTATACCTCCTGTTTTGGATGTGGTGGAAGATGTTTTTTCAGAGGCTTCTCTTAATCCTGATTCTTTGCCTCCTGCTCCTGTTAAACCGGATAGGTATTACAGGGTGCCTGAAGCTCATAAGTATCTTTTTAAGAGTCCTAGGGCAGACCCAGAAACTGTTAGTCAGGGGCCTAAAGGTGTTAAAGCTTCTGTTGTAAAGAATCCGGTTCCTACAGATAAAGAAGCCAGGGCTTTGGATAGATGGGGAAAGAAAGTTTATACTTCTTCCACTCTAGCTATGAGGGCTTTGAATTGCCAGTTCCACATGTTGAAATACCAAAACTATCTCCTTTCACAATTGAAGTCTAAGGTTGATGCTCTGGCGGAAGGTATTGATTGTAAAGAGTTACAAGATTTAGTACATGTTTCTGAGCAGGTGGGTAAGCATTCTTTGCAATGTGGTTTTGATGCTGTACAGGCCTCGTCTAGGGTGGCTGCCACTGGGTCAGTTCTTCGCAGGCACGCCTGGCTGAGGGATCAGAATTTATCTGACCATGTTAAAACAAGGATTTTAGATGCTCCTTTACAATCTGATGTGTTGTTTGGTTCTCCTGTTGAGGCAGTTTTAAAGAAAATGGAAGACAAGGCTAAGTCTATGCAGACTGTTAAGGATTTTTTGCAGGTTCAGCCTCCAAAGTTTAGTAGAAATTGGCCTACTAAGGGGTGGACTTATCCTTCTTATGATTCCCAGTCTAGGGGTAGATCTAGACGTGGTAGGGGCAGAGCTCAGGGCTCTTTCAGGCCTAGGACAGGGAGTTCTCCTGCACAGTCTTCGGGTGAGGGCAGGGGTCAGTCCTTTCGTAAACAGACCCAATGACCTACCTTTTCAGCTGCCAGAGCCTTCTCGTCTGGCAGCACCTTTGGGAGGAAGGTTGGCACTTTTCAAAGAAAATTGGAGTTTAATTACCCAAGACAGATGGGTATTGGATATCATACACCACGGTTACAGGTTTTATTTCCATACCTTGCCTCCTTTCAAAGGCATGCCAGACGTTCCTCCTCAACAAAGAATAGAGGCTCACAAGCAGATTTCTATGTTACTCCAAATAGGGGCCATTCAGCCGGTCCCTATGCCAGAAGTGGGCCTAGGATTTTATTCTCGCCTGTTCCTAGTACCAAAGAAAGGGAACACGTGGAGACCAATTTTGGACTTATCTATCCTCAACACTTACCTGGACATTCCCAAGTTCAAAATGTTGACGTTACAGCAGCTTTTACCTCTGCTGGGCAAAGATCATTGGATGGTGACTTTGGATCTCAAGGAGGCTTATCTTCATGTTCCTATCAGACTGAGTTGCAGGAAATATCTGCGTTTTCGAGCTGGGACTTCTCATTATCAGTTCTCTGCATTGCCCTTTGGCTTATCTACTGCGCCCAGAGTGTTCACGAAAGTTCTGGCTCCGGTGATAGCTTTCCTCAGGTTAAAAGGAATACAGATCTATCCTTATTTGGACGATTGCCTGATTCTGGCTCAAGGAAGGGACGAGCTTCTTCTTCATTTGGATTATGTGATAGCAGTGCTAAGATGCCTGGGGTATTCTGTGAACGAAATAAAGTCCAGTCTAGTACCCTCTCAAGACATGTGCTTTCTGGGTGTGAGACTGAATACAGCATCCCAGATGGCCCAGATGGCCTTTTTGACCCCGGACAAACAAAAGAATCTTTCCCTTTACTTTCATCAGTTGTCTCATCAGTCCAGGCTGACTGCAAGGACAGTCCTTCACTGGGGTTCATGGCATCTTGTATTCTGGTGCTTCCCAATGCCAAACTGCATATGAGGAAGCTACAATGGTATCTCAAAAATGTATGGACACAGCACTGCCACGATTTGGACACTGTCATTCAAATAATACCTTGCATTCAAAAGGAATTGTTGTGGTGGGCTCAGGAATGTCACCTAAACAAGGGACTCTCTGTGACCCGGCCAGAGGCGAGTCAGATTCTAACGACAGATGCCTCAGACAAAGCTTGGGGAGCTCATCTGAATGGAAAGTGGATACAAGACAAGTGGCCTGCCAGACTACAACATCTACATATCAACTTGAAAGAGATGTTAGCAGTCCAGTTTGCATTAATAGCTTTCAGGGATTTACTTCTTCCAGGGCAGGTGTTGATTCTAACAGACAACACAACTGTCATGTGGTACATCAACAAGCAAGGCGGAACACATTCTTATCCTCTATGCAGGCAAGCAATGATTTTGTGGGAGACTGCTCTCAGTTTACAGCTAAATCTTCAGGCAAGGTTTCTGCCGGAGCACAGAACTCCTTAGCAGATGTGTTGAGCAGACAAATTATGGATCCCCACGAGTGGAAATTGGATCCTCATGTATTTCAGAAATTGACAGTGTCATGGGGAACTCCAGACATAGATCTGTTCGCTTCTCCACTAAACCACCAGCTGCCAAAGTTTTGCACAAAAGGTTTCATCCCACAGCTTGGAAAGTGGATGCTCTTTCTTTCAGTTGGAGCAATCTTCATGTGTATGCCTTTCCGCCTCTGCCTCTCCTCCCAAAGGTACTACTGAAGGCCAGACAAGACAAGCCAAGGATGATTTTGATAGCTCCAGATTGGCCTCGACAGCATTGGTACCCATTACTGAGAAGCCTGGTACGGAAGCCTCCATGGCCTTTGCCTTCGATTCCACACCTGTTGTCTCAGGAGGACAGTCATTTGCTCAATGTCAAGCTTCACTCTCTGCACCTAACAGCCTGGCATATTCTGTTTTGAACCATAGTGGGCCTCCACTTCCACAGCAAGTTTTGAATGTTATTTTGGAAGCTAGAAGGCCTAGTACACGGAAAGTGTACGCAGATAAATGGAAGAGATTTTTATTTTGGAGTGCAGCAAAGGATTTTGATGTTTCTGAGCCTAATTTAAGTGTGGCTCTTCAATATCTCACTGAGTTACTGGACAAAGGTTTGTCCTTCTCTTCTATTAAGGTTCATGCTGCAGCAATTTCGGCTCACTATGATTGTGACCCACCATTGTTTTCTCATCCTTTGTTCAAGCAATTTCTTAGAGGGGCAAAGAATATAAGACCCCCACGAAGAGCTCCTACTCCTGCTTGGGATCTCAATTTTGTGTTGGAGAAACTCACTCTACAACCTTTTGAGCCAGCAGCTACTACTGAGTTAAAGTTTTTATCATGGAAGACTGCTTTTTTGTTGGCTATTACCTCTGCAAGAAGGGTTTCTGAGTTGCAGGCCCTTATGGCAGTTGAGCCTTTCTTAATTTTCCATAAGGATAGGGTATCTTTACGTACTAATCCTTCCTTTATGCCTAAAGTAGTTTCTAGTGTGGCTTTAAACCAAACTATTCATTTGCCTACTTTTTATGCAAATCCCCAAAATAAAGGGGAAAAGATTTTGCACACTTTAGATGTACACAGGCAGTTGCGATATTATTTGGACAGAACTAAGGGGTTCAGGCAGTCTCAGCAGTTATTCGTTTCTTTTGCTTTGAGTTCTCAGGGCAAGCCTGTGTCAAAACAAACTATTTCTAAGTGGATTGGGTTTTGCATTGCTTTCTGTTATTCCCATCATGGCAAGGAGATTCCAGCTGGGATTAGGCCTCATTCCACTAGGGCTACTGCCACTTCGACAGCTTTTTTGAGGGGAGTGGCAACTAAGGATATTTTGGAGGCAGCTACTTGGAGTTCAGTGCATACTTTCTCTAGGCATTATCACCTACCACTTTACTCTAAATCCAGGGCTGGTTTTGCCACTGCTGTTTTGCAGGGCATTTTGGCAGCTCCTGCTTCCTTATAGTTTGGCCATCCTCCCTTACCTCTGCTTTGGGATTCTACCCAAGTGTAAGGACTGCAGCAATGTGAGATGAAGAACATAGTACAGTTTTGTACCTACCATAAATGTAGATGTTCGAATATCCACATTGCTGCAGTCCAATTTACCCTCCCTCCTTCCCCTCTGTAGTTAGAGGCGGTTGTGTGGGTTGGGTTGTCAATATTGTATATATTGTATATATTGTACATATTTTAGTGCTAGGATGGTTGGTTGTTTGTTTGCTGTCTTTTGGTTTTGACCTTTATTTTTAGGGTCTTCTGACATCTGGGGCAAGAAAAGACTGAGGATATGACGTCGGTCATGTGCATTTGTACCCTGACGTCCTGATGTCAGTCAAGTGCGCCTTGACCGACGTCAGCCTTATACTTTGATATTCGGGCCGACCGAGGACAGCGGACTACCCAAGTGTAAGGACTGCAGCAATGTGGATCTTCGAACATCTACATTTATGGTAGGTACAAAACTGTACTTTTTCTTTCCTAAATATCAAAACAAAGGTGAATACAAGCTACATTCCTTAGATGTTCACAGGCAACTTCGATTTTATCTGAACAGGACAGCTGTCATAGGCAATCCGACCAGTTGTTTATTTCCTTTGCTAAATTCAATTTGGGTAAACCAATTTCCAAAGTCTCCTTATCATGCTGGATTTCGCAGTGCATCTTATTGGCTTATCAAGCTTCTGGGAGGCCCTTTTGAGGGAGTACATGCCCATTCAACCCGGTCAGTCTCTACTTCAGCGGCCTTTAAAGCTAGGATTCCTCTGGATGATATTTGTTCAGCAGCCACTTGGGCTTCATCTCATACCTTTATTTCCCACTACAAGTTGGATATTACATCTAGAGGTAGAGCATCCTTTGGCTCCGCGGTGCTCCGGAATATCCTTCCATGACGACCGCCCAAGATTCAGGTAGCTGGGGACTCTGTCCCACAGGTTGTAGACAAATGAATCTCTTACTTCAGATTTAGAAGTTATGTACTCACCATAACGTTCCATCTGAGTAGGTGTATTCATTTGTCTGCAACCATCCCGCCCTCCTATCCCCCTGGCCTTGTCAGTTTCCTGCATATTACGTGTTACCCTTTCTAGGGTATTTTCATTGATGGCAAACTCGATCTGAGGTCATGTAGGGAGAGCAGGGCATTATGGGTGAGGGGAGGAGCTGAGAGCTCGGATCCATAGCTGGAAAACCATGCCGGTTCGGATCCGATATCGGATCCATAACCCACAGGTTGCAGACAAATGAATACACCTACTCAGATAGAACGTTATGGTGAGTACATAACTTCTAATTTACTATACAAGGGGAGCCCGCTAATGGTTTCCTACTGTCACCTTTAATTTTTTCAGTTCATCTGTGGTTGTTGGCGTTCCATCAAGTCAGGCAAATATGCATACTTGTATGTTACTGGTTGGTAATTTAAATGGATTTTCTTTTTTGCAACAGATGTGCTCATTCCGTGGTTGAGAGTGATCTAGTTGCCTCCGAAGCTAGGTGTGTCATTCATAATTTGCCCCAGTTGCTTTCTCTTGCCAGAGGTGTACTACTCAATGTTTGGGGGAATGAACTGTTAGGGTTAAAAGCTAAGCATAACTATCTTCACCCCCCCTCCCAAAAAAAAAAAAATCAAAGTGAAACAGAGATCAGCTGATATGGGGCAGTATTTATCTGTTATGTCTATAGATTTTTTGAAAATGTGTGGTTATATGATTTTTCATTTACCCTTTTGTATGTTTTTGCTAGTGGCAGACTTGTAGTGAGCCAGTATTATCTAGTCCACCGGCAAGCAGCAGCAACACAGCATCGTTATCTAGTCCCACTATCACTAGTGCTGTTGGAAATGATGGGAAGAACTCTGCTTGCTTGACAGATTTAATTTCTGCAGGAATTACACCTGAAAAACTACCTCCTTTCTCAGATGCAGAGGTAATTATTTTTTTTATTGATGAGCTGTGGTTCTTGTGAGAACAAGTTTTTGTACAGAATGTGTTTTAGTGTAGTCTAAGTTGATGTTTTGTTTTCAGTTACTACATCATTTTAATCAGTCTCACAATGATGTAAATGGGTGAGAGCATGGTATATTTCATATTTAAATTTAATAGGTTTATTTAGAGGCATGTAGACTTTGCAAACTGATTGCATTAAGAGTTTCACACTTAAAAGTGAGCGCAATCAAGAGTTTTTTTTAATATATGTTACATCAGACATTTTGTTGGGTCTTTCCTGATGGAACTGTTAGGTATATACAGACAATTTAAATTTTATTTTTGTAATGTTTGAAAATTTATATTTGAAGGAAATTCTGCATTCATGTGTGTTTTTTTTTCATTCTAAGAAATCCTTATCTGCTAAAAACTGTGTTTCACATGCGTTATTTAAATTAACATATATGGTATGAGGAGAAACAATATCAGTAAGATTAAGGCTAAAAAGTGAAAGGAGCTTGCAGATTGAGGTAAAAATAAGTTTAATAGCAAAGCTTTTGAGATAAAACTCTTTCAGTGCTTAAAAGCATACTAAAACACATTTTCGTATTTACACCACATGAAGAATTCAAAGTAATACAAGCGCAGCAACAGTAAAACTATAAAAACAATTGAGTGCTTGTTTCATGGAAAAAGACGATGGGTTTTAAACTCATGGTATCATTCAGCCAAGGGGGAACATCTGCTTGAAAATAATTACTCCATCTATATTCAACATTCTCAGTTTTCAAAACAGTATTTCCTCCTCTAATACTTATTTCAATGTTTTTTATAACCCTAAATGTAAAACTATGCATTTTGTCTGAACTTGATATGTTTAGCTAAGGCATTGCTCCCCACCACCCTACGCATGTCAAATAGGTGTTGGGCTATCCATTATTTTAACATCCTGTTGGTTTTTCCAACATAAAATGACATACGTTTTTCACAGGTGGCTAAGTAAACCACATTCTTCATTTTACAAGTGGCATATGTATGAAAATAAAATGTCTTACATGTATTAGGGTGTACAAAAACATTGTTCTTATTTATATAGCGACAAAACTGGCAATCATAGCAAGGCACAGTATTTTTAGTTTTGATTATAGCATTCTTAAAGCACTTTTGTAGCCCTTTATAACAACTGTTCAATACTCACCTTTCCTAAATGCAAAACTAGGTGATGAACCTACAGTTTCTTTAACCATATCAGATGTATTTAGTATAGACCAATTTTGTCTTGTGAGTTGTTTAATCCTACTGGTATGTGAATTATATTGTGTAATATATCAAAACTTATTTCTGGAAGTACTATCTGTAATATTTAAATTCCGTGGTGGTACAGCGGTAATGTTGTTACCTCACAGCAAGAGGTTCTCCCGTTAGATTCTCGGCTTGGCTTGGGAGTGCCTTCTGTGTGGAGTCCGCATGTCCTCCCCGCGGTTGGGTAGCATTCGAAAGACATGCGTGCGTAAATGGGCGTGCCTTCGTTGAAGGTTGGGCGTCGAGCTGGCACCTCAGCGTTTCATAAAAAAAATCTACTGCCAATCATTAGTGAACCGGAGTTCCATTGTGGCGACCCCTTACCAGGAAAAAGCCAAAAGACAAACAACTATCTGTAATATTATTTACAGTCCCATTAGTTGGGCTTTCTTTTGTATCTGAAACATAAGGTCTAGCTAGGCCATCTCTTTCACTCAACACTATATTTTATTCTAATAATTTAGTACTATAAACCCTATCTTTAAACTTCTTGCGACCATCTTATCTAGCTGTTTGATACAGTCCAGTATATCTGTATTTAGCTAACTGGCTGTAAGGAACTGACTGTGCACAATGCCTTTATGTAGGTTCATAGGTGTGTACTAGGCTAATGGCCCCGGACCCTTTACAAGCCTAGCCCAAAAAAATTGCCCATGCACTGTGCCACCCAATGTTAGTTCACAGTGCCCGTATCCAGTAGAGCAACTGGAATGATCCCTGGAGTGAATTTTGTTACCCATCCACTCGTCAAGTTTTCTCTTGAAGAGGGCCAGCGAGGTGCTCTGCTTGACATGAATGGGAAGCTTATTCCAGAGTATGGGCAGTCTTTCTGAGATGAACCTGTCCCTCCAGCTGAATGAGGGGGGGTGCATAGTAGTGTTATGTAAATATCTAGCAGTTTGAACTTCTTTTCTATAGATTCTAGCACCCATTGTATTA
Organism: Protopterus annectens; assembly: GCF_019279795.1. Classification (NCBI taxonomy): domain Eukaryota; kingdom Metazoa; phylum Chordata; order Ceratodontiformes; family Protopteridae; genus Protopterus; species Protopterus annectens. The sequence continues at coordinate 439,925,040 of NC_056745.1, forward strand.
TCTTTACTATATACATTAATATTTTATTTTATTTATTTTACATTTGTTAACCAGGAAGGTCTGACTGGATATATGTCCATTTTCAGCGGAGGCCTGGGGAGAAAAGCTCCATACAGTAGAAATAAGACAGACAACATAATACACTGGGAAATTCAATAGAGAAATACAATCCAGAGAAATTCTTCATAATTACATAATGAAAACAGAATAATATTTACATAAAAAATATTGAAACCATTCCATTATAAGGGTAATTCAGGTTGTACAATGTATTTTTAGGTCATTTTTGAAGTTCTTAGGTCAAGAATCAAGAGGTGCGTATATAATTGTTACGTCTTGTACGTCTTAGATTTCACTTAATCACATGGCAGTAGAGTAGTATAGTTAGAATTAGAGACACAGTTATAAAGTGTGGGGAGTTAGTCAGGGGTAGAGCAAGGACAGAGCCATCGTGACGTGGAGTATTGAGTAAGGTATTTTTAAATTGGGTTGGAGAGGGTTGAAATATCCAAAAAATTAATGTCCAAGCTAGTGCTAGATTCAATGTATATTAAAAAGATTCTAAAGTTTCAGTATTAAAGAAATCAAACACAAACCACTTAAAAAAAAAAAAAAACTTAATTTCTAATAAAAGCACTAGTGTCAGAGAATATACCGTCATCTTCTCAGATGAAAAGTACAAGATTAGCATAAGTGTTGGCAGCAGCTGTACCCATCACCATTCCTTTCACCTTATAGTATAGGATTTTTTCATACAAAAATACATTATTACATAGTACAAGTTCCAATAGAGTACACAAAGCTTCTTCTTGAGTGCTACTCTTGTCTGAGTACATACACTGCGTCTAACAGCTTCAACTCCGTAGTCATTAGGTATGACAGTAAATAAGGAATTTACATAATAATGTCTCTTGTGTTTTTAATGTGACTTTTAAACTTCAAAGTTTTAACTGCAATTTTTTTTCCAGAAAAGTTGATATGAACCGTCACCCACACAGAGCCCAAAACATTTGGTCTCATTGGGGAGCTTAGCTAGATCTTTATATATTTTGGGAAGACTATAAATAGCAAGTATAACAGGATACATCACTTTCATATACATATACTCATCCAAGGTAATAGAGTGTGTAAGTTGCATATCATATAAATGTCACTTGCAAGTGAAAATCAACTGTTGAACAAAGCTTGTATCTACCACTTTAAATACTATCATCATTTAACAGCAGAATCCTTCTATAAATATAACATTTTATGTATTACCACTGTAGCCCCACCTTTATCTGCTTGTTTAATAATATTTTTTTTTCATTCAGTTCTTTCAAAGCTAGGTTCTTAAATTATAAAATGTATGTTGGTTTAATTGTATTAGACATTTCATACAATTGTTTTTCACACTGTGTTTTGAGAAGCACTCAGGAGGGGTATGCTGTTTTGTATAAATGAACATTTTGTGTTTAGATTTAGGTGTATCCACAGCAGTAACATTGTTTTTAAAAATAATTTTTAAGTTAAGATCTCTAACAAACATTCTTAGATCTCTAAGGGCTTCACTAATATCACCATTACAAGAAGACACAAAATTCAAGCCCCTAGATAAAACTTTATAGTTTTACTCTGACTTCTGATATGTGTAAAGATTCAAAACACCATTAATAATTTTATACTGAGTATCAGCATTCATACATTCTTACCTGGCTTTTGAGTTCATTTTTCTGGTGTTGGGATAAACAGTCTGACCTGGTTTGTTTCTTCCTTCTCTATAAACTTCTCACTGAATTGGATCTGTTTTGAAGACTAACTCTCTCTGGCAGTTGGACAGTCATTAAATAGAAGCTATAGTTATTTCCATTTCATTTGAGGAAGTTTCAGATACAGCTGGAGTAACAGAGGCACTAGAAACACATGTCACTTTGATTCAGAGCTTTCTTACTAGGAAGTATGATGACATCATGCTGAGCATTTAAAACCTCTTTTCCCATGGTCCCAGGTAGCCCAGTCACATCAAGACTATTCAGAGATGTTCTTCCTTCTTTCATCCACTTATCATCCATTCTCATCCTCTAGCTGAACCAGTGGCTGTCTTTTTGAACTCAATTCTTGGCCAATAAAAAATACAGCCATTTTTAAAGTCATTATAGTCTCTAATAAATGTTCTCTTTTCAACAGAAATTATATTGCTTTAATATTTAGACAGAGCATCCAGCATGTCCATGTAAATGCAACTAACTGTCAACAATTCAGCAGAAGAGACTTTTCTGCTTTCAAGTAGAATAATAATAGACATCAGTAGCCTCTTACTCTGAGAAATATTCATGCATTAAAATCATAGTCCTGACTTAACTTCAGGTTAAGCTCTTGCCACTTCTTTAAAAGTTCTGGATAAGTATTGCCATTAGTAGTTTTTTTTTTGTAATACGGAGACCACGAGACCGATGAAGAGTAATGCCTTAGCAACGAGAAGGACTGCATCTGGGACTATTGTTGCTGGAAACATTGCTGGGACTATTGTTGCTGGAAACATTGCGAGTGAACTGCAGAGCTTTAAAGGTATTCTAGTGTCTGTGTCTGTGTCTGTGTGTATGTGTGTCGAGAGAGTAGGACTGCATCTGGCCTGGGACTCTTATTGCTGGAAACTTTAATTTGCGAGCAAACTGCAGAGCTTTTCAGGTATTCTAGTGCGTTTGTTCCAGCTATGTTTTTATATTTTGGTCTTTACTATGGTAAACTGTGCTAAAGTAATGTTTGACATGCAGAACATTGCATGTGTCATACTTTAGCCTTAATCTGTGTGCTTGCTGATAACACTTACCTTTAACCAAGCATTCTTTTAGTATTAACCTGTAAGCAATCGCTTCAGTACATAGAGGTTTGTGGTCATACTTCATTCAGTTCTTTATGTAACTACTGTATATTTGCAGACTGGTGAAACCAAGCTTGGGCTTTTGCTTGTACTAGGAACTTGAAGGCAAATGGTGTAAAACTAATTTAACTAGTTAGAATTGAGAAAGCATTGTGGTTCTTTTCAAAGGCATTTATCTTGTTTTAGTGGTCAAACGGCAGTTACTGTGTGTGTAGACATGTACTTATTTTGTTCAGTTTCTTTGTGAAAACTACCTGGAGCTTTTCTCCTCGGGTCTCCGCTGAAAATTGTTATGGGCTTTTTCTGCTCAGTTGGACCAACCCAGTTAACAAATGTCAAATAACTAATTGTTTCCTTTGTCCCTGTTTCTGGAGACTAAATGGAATCAGAACTATGGTATTATGAATGGTTTACCAGGTGCAGTTCTGTGTTTTACATGTGCATTTTTCGCTTATGTTCTATTTTTTATTACGTGTTTTGTGTTTTGAGTTTTTCAGCAGGATAAGGCGCACCATATGGCGTAGCTTGCTTGAAATGTCATTTAAGTGTTGCTTGTGTGGTTTAATGATGATATTATAGTCTTTGTTGAAAGGAGTTTTTATTTTTGTTTTTAAACAAATTGAAGATGTTCGGTGCTTCCAATGCCATACATATCACTGGAATTATGTTGTAAAACCATTTTCATAAATGGTTTAATGTGCTACTAGAAATAGTGGAGCAATTCTTAACCTTGCATACTTTTTATTGGAAAACCACATGAGTAGCTGCATAAAGATTTGCTTTGTGTTTACCTTTTTATATTTTGGTTAGGAGTAGACCATGGCTCACAGAATAGCCAGTTTACAATATCAACCTGAGTAATAACAAAAACGTTAGTTATAACCACGTTGGAATGCAAAGGTGGTACAAAGTAGTAACATGCACAAAAACATTCTATGTATAATGGGGTTGGGAGGGTGGCCTAATGGTTAAGGTGTTTGCCTTCCAAACACAAGGTACAGGGTTATGAACCTATACCATGTTGAGATGTACATTTTTCAAGCAGAAAAGTGAAATTTGAGAAGTAGCAGGGAAAGAGTTTGGAGAAGGTTTATCCTTGGAATCTGTAGAAGTACACACACCTTTCAACCTGCAGACCTTAAAATGGGTAAAAAGGGTCTAGATAAGTAGATACAATAAGCAAGTGTGTGTCTGTCTGTCTTGCATATTCATGCACCTAATGAGCATAAAATGTAAATACCGATTAGCACTTGATTCTTCCAGTTATAGTAGAATTGTAGGATATACACAGAAAAACATAAGCTGTAAAATTAGCAGTGACAAAAGTGTTGCAAAAATACACAAGGTGCTTAGATGACAAGGCAGGGAATAAGTTATGATAAAGATGCAGAATCCAAAGAGATAGGGGAGTGAGAAAGGTAAAGGTTGTAAAGTGACAGTGAGTGAGAAAGGTAAAAGTTGTAAGATAAAAGTGAGTAAGGAGAAGGATGGCCTGTGTACATCGTAATATTTAATATTGGGACTCGTTTTGCATGGGTGGATAGTGCTACATCATACTGCTTTTGTTGTTACATACACTGCAGTGAAATTTCTTTCCACTTAAATTGCTACTAGTAACTGCTACTACTAACTGACTCTGTTATTCTGCTAGGATGCTGGGGTTTCTCCATTTAATAATGTATCTTATGTAACAGTCTCCAATAAAGTCTGCAAACATAGGTAAAAAACACACAATGAACATATTTTTAGGTGAATGACTTTTAATTTTTTGTGCAGTGATGTAAATGAGAGCTACATGACATGATCAGAAAAACAAGATAACACAAAAGTCAGAGTTATTCAAAGTATGATAGATGAAACATTTTCACAAAGTAAAACAATGGCAATACAAATATATGCAATGTTCATAATCACAAAAACATATAGTTATGCATAGTTTTTTTTTTTTGAGTAAAAAAAGAAAATGAAAAAGTTAAGCCAAAGCTCAGATTATAACGTAATCATATATTTAGTCATTAAGGTGAAACTCATGTGATGGTTAATTTGAGGTGGTTGGGAGATAAGGTGGTAATTAGCAAAAGAGAACCCAAATTGGGAGCTTTTAAAATATTACGCTGCTACTTTTGTCATACAAAATGCATACAAAGGGGATGTGAATTAACATGTAATTTTTAAGTAAAAGAACAGTGTGTATTTAATTGTAGTAGACGCCGTAATTTCACAAAAAAGGTCCAATTTTAGAAGGCACATCAAAATTTTAACCAAAGTTAGAGACTGCTATGCTTTTGAGAGTGATGCATATTATTGGGCAGACCTCTCAACTATTATAAAGGTACGTAACCAATGTTTATGGTTGATGTACCCTTTCACTTGATGTTCCTGTTTGGAAAGAACAGTCCTACACCTCTAAACCTGCAGACTTTAAAATGTGTACAGAGGCTTTTGATAAGTAGGTGCATTGGATGTGTTATGGGTTTCAATGCTGTATCAATGAATGTGAGTTTCAAGGGGAAAGAAGTTTTAATGCCAAGTCTATTTTCATTGTGAGAGAGTATTGCTTTGTTTAGCAGATGTCTGTTAGTGTTTGTACATTGTTGTGCTGCAAAATGTAAAAATAAAATCCAAATCATCGTAGAAGTAAAGCAGTATGCACACATTAGTGTTCATTGTAAATGGGGCGAAATAGCCAGGTAATGGGACATTGGAATGGCTGAAGGGGAACTCTGGTGCTATATTTTGGTTGTCTGTTCAGTTTGCGTTTGAAAGTTGGTATCCCACAATTCCATTTAAGTGGGTGGGGTTGCGTAATTATGTATGCAAATCAGATGTTAATCAGCATACAGGTTTGTACCTATTTTTCTTGGGCTTTGTCCAGATTTTTGATGTTTACAGGTTGAGAGGTATGAGTTTAGGTAAAATTCATAGTTTTACATTTAGGGTTATAAAAACCATTGAAAGCAGTATTAGAGGAGGGGATATTATGTTGAATATAGATGGATTAGTTACTTTCAAGCTGATGTGTCCCCAGGATTAAATGATACTGTGAGTTTAAAACCTGTTCATAAGAGAAGGTCTCTTTTTCCATGAAACAAGCACTCAGTTGTTTAATTATTTTATTGTTACTGTAGTTCTATTGGTTAGAATTTGTTCATGTGATGTATATGAAAATGTGTTTTAGTATGATTTTAAGCTCTGAAGAAGAGTTTTATCTAGAACGCTTTACTATTTAACTTATTTTTACATCACTCTGTGAGTTCCTTTTGCTTTTTATTCTTGGATTGTTATGTGTTTGGAACTCTATACTGGGTGTTTACCAGTCTATTTTTTTTTGTTAACTCTAGGGCTAAGGTTGTCAGTTATTAGAAATAGCTTGGTATGTAAGACTTTCATAGATTCTTTGCCCTTCCTCACCCATTATTGCATTCTCTTTTTAAGAATCTTTCATCTTGGGATATCCTGAAGTGTAAATTTTGGACAGCTGTAAATGTGTAAACAAAGTATTCTAAGTTGGACTGTCTGCCCATAGTAGGGGGTCCAGTGGTGAGCAGTTACGTCTCAAATCAAGGCTTTAAACAGGATCCCTGCTGTAAAAGAGAGAGTAACCCTTGTTTCACACCAGTGAAGTGAATGGTCACCTCTTATCATTTTCCCAGTCTTTTTCTTTGACACATCTGAAGCAGTGATAAATACTGCCCCCCCCCCCTCTAATTAATGTGACTGTTTCCTTCTGTAATGATTTCCAAGGGAAATTACTAAAAAAGCTCTTGCAGGCAGTAGTTTCCTCCTTTCTTAATCATGGTAAAAAGCTGAAAGTTTTTATTAAACACTATAGGTTTTAGCATTAGCAGATGAGATGGCTTTCTCTTGTTTGGTGGACAGGAATCCTGCTACAAACACTGGATTTCTTCTTCCCCTGATGATATGGTAAAAGACGAACTTAGTGTAGGGAGACTTGCAGGAAATGCATAAAATCCACAAAACTGGAGAAAATTAAAAAATATTTCCTCAAAGCCTGTTAGTTGCAGGCATGTGAAGCCCTTTTGGTTGTCCAGAACTTTCAATTAATCCTGTGTTTTCTATAGCTGGTAAAGAATTACTTATTTCTAACCTATCTAGGCGGCACCTTCTGCTTTCTTACTGGCCAAAAGTATTTTAATGTAGACCTTGGTTGGAGCAGCTGCTCCAGTTAAGACCCCTTATGTAACTAAAGCAGTAGTGATGACTGAAACATATAAACTACATGCAGGTTTTTAAATGTTGGATAAAACATTCCCCAGTTGGATGACAGTTTCCATTTATCTGAGGAGGGCTTATTTTGTTGGGCTATCTTGGAGCCAAATATCATTTGTCAGATGTCTAAAGACAGACCAGACACCTTTGTATTGCACAGTAGAGTAGACCCTTGGGAATAATATGTAGAACTTGTATGGATTTAGTACCATAGACCCTCTGCCATCCCTCAGTATTAAGGTCTTTCAGATTGTGTCCCTTGACCCCTGATTGGAATTTGAGTCACTGCTTCCAGCCCCCAAATGCCTGATGGGTTTTTATTTTGTACAGGAAACTAATAGCAGACTTGTGTCTTTAGAAGTAGCTAGATGATCTCAGTTTATGCCAGGCCTCAGTCTTCTCCATTATGATAGGGAGATTATAATTTTGGATGGCTTTGGCAAAAGTTCTGTACTATTGCTACCATAATCCTAGGCCATAAACTATCAAGCACACAGGTTTTCAGCACCATCAGAGCATACACAAACAGGTTGATAAATTGCCTTAGGATATTTCTGATTTTTCCATTGCATGTTATATTAACCTGAGTGGCCTAGTTTGTGTTAATAGTAGTAAAGCATACAGTTAAATATGGGTATGAGACAGTGGATGTCTGCTCCAGGGCTGCTGCTTCAGGGTCTCTGCTGAGGAAACATACTTGGCTGCTGTACTCATGATGTAAAGTTGAAGCTGATCGTGATTGGGAACGCACATAATTGACAACAAAATAAGCTTAAAAACATGATTGTGTGAAAAAACCTAACAATAATATCTGCCTAATTGGTTCATACCAGACTTGATTTCAAATAAGCTTGGATTTTTCATTGTTTAGAATAGTTGCATCCAACTTATTGCTAAACTCTTCAGCTGTAACCATGGCTTGAATCCACATTTTCTCAGTATTTAACCACTGTGATTTGAGTCGTGTCTCATGTAGTAAAAGACTTGCTTCATATTTAAACAGGAAATGTTCTTCTGCATACTCTAGATCTCATTAACACTCATGAAAGAAATCTAGGTAATGTGCACACTAAATGGTTAGACCCAATGTAAAACAGGGTTTTAAAAGCAAGTATTGCACTTCAATACCATCCCCCACTCTGCAATCATAGATAAACTTACTAAGCTGGGCATAAATCCTTTGTCACTCGATGGGTTGCCAACTGGCTTAGTGACAGAACCCAGACTGGAAAAGTAGCCGACTCCAAATCCAGCTCCAGACAAGTGGAGTACCTCAAGGTTCAGTCCCGGGACCGCTCTTGTTTGGCATCTACTTCTCTGAAGTATAGGCCAACACTAAGGGACTCTGGCTAACAAAGTTCGCAGATGACTGCAAACTGGGAGCCATTACTGAATCCCCAAATTCTGTGGATATTCTACAAAAGGGCTTTACAGAAACATATGCTTGGTGCCAGAGCCATGGGCTCAAGCTTAATGCCAAGAAATGTGTAGTTATCCCCTTTGGGAAAAACCATGTACCCATGAATTACCACATAGGTGGCAGTACCCTAAACACCGAAAGAGAACCCAAATTGGGAGCTTTTAAAATATGCTGCTACTTTTGTCATACCAAATGCATACAAAGGGGATGTGAATAAACACGTAATTTTTAAGTAAAAGAACAGTGTGTATTTAATTGTAGTAGGCGCCGTATTTTCACAAAAAAGGTTCCATTTTAGAAGGCACATCAAAATTTTAACCAAAGTTAGAGACTGCTATGCTTTTGAGAGTGATGCGTATTATTGGGCAGACCTCTCAACTATTATAAAGGTACGTAACCAATGTTTGTGGTTGATGTACCCTTTCACTTCATGTTCCTGTTTGGAAAGAACAGTCCCACACCTCTAAACCTGCAGACTTTAAAATGTGTACAGAGGCTTTTGATAAGTATGTGCATTGGACGTGGTATGGGTTTCAATGCTGTATCAATGAATGTGAGTTTCAAGGGGAGAGAAGTTTTAATGCCAAGTCTATTTTCATTGTGAGACAGTATTGCTTTGTTTAGCAGATATCTGTTAGTGTTTGTACATTGTTCTGGTGCAAAATGTAAAAATAAAATCCAAATCATCGTAGAAGTAAAGCAGTATGCACACACTGGAGTTCATGGTAAATGGGCGAAATAGCCAGGTAATGGGACATTGGAATGGCTGAAGGGGAACCCTGGTGCTATATTTTGGTTGTCTGTTCAGTTTCCGTTTGAAAGTTGGTATCCCATAATTCCATTGGAGTGGGTGGGGTTACGTAATTATGTATGCAAATCAGATGTTAATCAGCTTACAGATTTGTACCTATTTTTCATGGGCCTTGTCCAGATTTTTGATGTTTACAGGTTGAGATGTATGAGTTCAGGTAAAATTCATAGTTTTACATTTAGGGTTATAAAAACCATTGAAAGCAGTATTTGAGGAGGGGATATTATGTTGAATACTCAGAATGTTGAATATAGATGGATTAGTTACTTTCAAGCTGATGTGCCCCCAGGAATGAATGATACTGGGAGTTTAAAACCTGTTCATAAGAGAAGGTCTCTTTTTCCATGAAACAAGCACTCAGTTGTTTACTTTAGTTATTTTATTGTTACTGTAGTTCTATTGGTTTGAATTTGTTCATGTGGTGTATATGAAAATGTCTTTTAGTATGATTTTAAGCTCCGAAGAAGAGTTTTATCTAGAAAGCTTTGCTATTTAACTTATTTTTACATCACTTTGTGAGTTCCTTTTGCTTTTTATTCTGGGATTGTTGTGTGTTTGGAACTCTATACTGGGTGTTTACCAGTCTGTTTTTTTTTTTGCTAAGACTAGGGCTAAGGTTGTCAGTTATTAGAAATAGCTTGGTATGCAAGACTTTCATAGATTCTTTGCTCTTCCTTGCCCCTTATTGCACCCATTATTGCATTCTCTTTTAAGAATCTTTCATCTTGGGATATCCTTAAGTGTAAATTTTGGACAGCTGTAAATGTGTAAACAAAATATTCTAGGTTGAACTGTCTGTCCATAGCAGGGGGTCCAGCGGTGAGCAGTTACATGTCATATCAAGGCTTTAAACAGGATCCCTGCTGTAAAAGAGAGAGTAACCCTTGTTTCACACCAGTGAAGTGAATGGTCACCTCTTATCATTTCCAAGTCTTTCTTTGACACATCTGAAGCAGTGATAAATACTGCTTCCCCCCTCTAATTATTGTGACTGTTTCCTTCTGTAATGATTTCCAATGGAAATTACTAAAAAAGCTCTTGCAGGCAGTAGTTTCCTCCTTTCTTAAGCATGGTAGAAAGCTGAAAGTTTTTATTAAACACTATAGGTTTTAGCATTAGCAGATGAGATGGCTTTCTCTTGTTGGGTGGACAGGAATCCTGCTACAAACACTGGATTTCTTCTTCCCCTGATGATATGGTAAAAGGCGAACTTAGTGTAGGGAGACTTGCAGGAAATGCATAAAATCCACAAAACTGGAGAAAATTAAAAAATATTTCCTCAAAGCCTGTTAGTTGCAGGCATATTGAAGCCCTTCTGGCTGTCCAGAACTTTCAATTAATCCCGTGTTTTCTATAGCTGGTAAAGAACGACTTATTTCTAACCTATCCAGGAGGCACCTTCTGCTCTCTTACTGGCCAAAAGTATTTTAATGTAGACCTTGGTTGGAGCAGCTGCTCCAGTTAAGACCCCTTCTGTAACTAAAGCATTAGGGACGACTGAAACATAAACTACATGCAGGTTTTTAAATGTTGGATAACACATTCCCCAGTTGGATGACAGTTTCTATTTATCTGTGGAGGGCTTATTTTGTTGGGCTATCTTGGAGCCAAATATTTGTCAGATGTCTCAAGACAGACCAGACACCTTTGTATTGCACAATAGTGTAGACCCTTGGGAATAATATGTAGAACTTGTAGTGATTTAGTACCATAGACCCTCTGCCATCCCTCAGTATTGAGGTCTTTCAGATCGTGTCCCTTGACCCCTGATTGGAATTTGAGTCACTGCTTCCAGCCCCCAAATGCCTGATGGGTTTTTATTTTGTACAGGAAACTAATAGCCAACTCGTGTCTTTAGAAGTAGCTAGATGATCTCAGTTTATGCCAGGCCTCAGTCTTCTCCATTATGATAGGGAGATTATAATTTTGGATGGCTTTGCCAAAAGTTCTGTACTAGTGCTACCATAATCCTAGGCCATAAACTATCAAGCACACAGGTTTTCAGCACCATCAGGGCATACACAAACAGGTTGATAAATTGCCTTAGGATATTTCTGATTTTTCCATTGCATGTTATATTAACCTGAGTGGCCTAGTTTGTGTTAATAGTAGTAAAGCATACAGTTAAATATGGGTATGAGACAGTGGATGCCTGCTCCAGGGCTGCTGCTTCAGGGTCTATGCTGAGGAAACATACTTGGATGCTGTACTCATTATGTAAAGTTGAAGCTGATCGTGATTGGGAATACACATAATTGACAACAAAATAAGCTTAAAAACATGACTGTGTAAAAAACCTAACAATAATATCTGCCTAATTGGTCCATACCAGACTTAATTTCAAATAAGCTTGGATTTTTCATTGTTTAGAATAGTTGCATCCAACTTATTGCTAAACTCTTCAGCTGTAACTGTGGCTTGAATCCACTTTTGCTCAGTATATAACCACTGTGATTTGAGTCATGTGTCTCATGTAGTAAAAGAAGACTTGCTTCATATTTAAGCAGATAATGTTCTTTCGCATACTCTAGATCTCATTAACACTCATGAAAGAAATCTAGGTAATATGCACACTAAATGGTTAGACCCAATGTAAAACAGGGTTTTAAAAGCAAGTGTTGCACTTCGATAACATCCCCCACTCTGGAATCATAGATAAACTTACTAAGCTGGGCATAAATCCCTGGTCACTCGATGGGTTGCCAACTGGCTTAGTGACAGAACCCAGACTGTAAAAGTAGCAGACTCGAAATCCAGCTCCAGACAAGTGGAGTACCTCAGGGTTCAGTCCCGGGACCGCTCTTGTTTGGCATCTACTTCTCTGAAGTACAGGCCAACACTAAAGGACTCTGGCTAACAAAGTTCGCAGATGACTGCAAACTGGGAGCCATTATTGAATCCCCAAATTATGTGGATATTCTACAAAAGGGCCTAACAGAAACAGATGCTTGGTGCCAGAGCCATGGGCTCAAGCTCAATGCCAAGAAATGTATAGTTATCCCCTTTGGGAAAAAACATGTACCTATGAATTACCACATAAGTGGCAGTACACTAAACACATAAAGTGTGATGAGAGACTTAGGGACGCAGGTGGACAGTGGTCTCACCTTCGATAACCACATCGCCACAACACTCAGGAAATCCTTCTATGTGGCACACCTCATCACTAAGGGCTTTTCATTCAGAAAAAAGGAGGTCATTGTCCCACTGTACTCATCCCTCATTAGACCCATTATAGAGTACAACGCCCCGTTTGGTATGTCCCTCACAAGACATCTGCAACAGCTGGAAAGGCTGCAGAAATACCCCACTAAAAGAATCACAGGCCTAATGCAGATGCACTATGCTGACAGTCTAAAAAAAACTCCAGTTGTACTGTGTTGGCATCTCATCTACTCAGATTTGCAGTCAGGACGCAGGAACAGTGAAATGAAGAGGTACTTTTAACTGCTCAACACAGCATGTGCCAGTGCTTCGATTCGAGCTGTACATTTATTGAAAAGGAAGCCATCCCACTGTGTGTTTGTACAATAAGTAGATGCACTTAAGTATAATTACAGGACTGAAATATGCAGAGCCTGTGCCTCTGAAACATTTTTTTTAAACACCTTTATTAAATTATGACTTGACATAGGCAAACATACATTAACAGACAATAAGACAAGCAATTTTTTAAATTTTTCCATTTAAATACAATGTACATCACATAATTTTCTTTGCTATTATCATCAGTCCGACATTGTAAAATAATTCTGAATTCATGGCTTCCCTTAAACCTCATGCCTCCTCCTGAACATTATTATGCATATGTTGTCCCTGCAATTTCCATTTGCTTCTATGCAATTTTCTCGCTTTTTTTTTTAAGGATCCCTTTTCAGCCCTTTTATCTCTTTTTATAATATTTACTATCTGTAATACAGTTGGTGTAGACTCTCATTTCCATTTTCTAGTAATTGCTTTTTGGCAGCCAGCAGAACTAAACTTAAAAAAGCCGTACTTGTGTCTAAGCAATTCATATCCTGTATCCCAGCTCAAAAGAATCACTTCCTTACTTACAGCCATCTGCTCGCCCAATATTTCTAATAGAGTACTCTGTAGGGACTTTTTACCTATACAAACACTTTCAAGCAAAAACCCTAAACCTTCTGGACTTTGCTGCATACTCTGGAGCCATACATATCTTTTCCCATTGTTTTCTTGTAAATTGCTTTTTCAGTGTCTCTTCGCAATCTTTTGTAACCTCCTTTGATTAATGTTTATAGATGTTCATCGTGTTACACTGCTGCAGTCATTACACTTGGGTTATCGTGCCGTCAGGCGGTCCCGCATTCGGCCTGAGTTCCAAAGTCTTGGTCCGGCGTTGGTTGCTGTCGCTTCTTCCCTGACATCAGTGTGCCAGGGGTATATAAGATGCATCCGACGCCATTTTCTTCAGTCTTTCTTGTTGCGCGGTGCCCGAAGCAGAAGCAGTTCGCAAGTGCTGGTCGGCCGACTCCTGAGATTTTCAAAGTCGAATTTCAGATCCGAAGGCTTCAATAAAGTTAAGTACACCATTGGGGAAACTTTTTTCTTGCCTCAGACCGATGTCAGAAAAAGTTAATAATTGTATTTCTTGTGGGAAGCAAATACCTCATAAGGACTTCCACTCTTACTGTATTCCATGCCTAGGCCCTGATCATGACGTCACTAGTTGTCGGTTTTGTGCTAGATTTAACAAACACACTATAAAAAGACATTTTGATTTTGCTTTGCACTACTTTGGCCGAAGGTTCAATTATACGATGCCATCGGATCAGCCGACGACCTCAATACCAAAAAAACGCAAAGACAAGGATAAAGACAGGCATCCGAGGTCCAAAACCGACGACGAAACCTCTTGTAGACCAGTCGCTGGTTCGCCAGTTCTCAGTGAGGCGCTTTCGCAGTCCCTGACACCCACTACCTCAGAGCCACAGGCCGCTTCCGACTCCCACGTGGAGACATCTAGGCCTCTGGGAACGGTATTGGGCCTACGGAATTTAATCCCGCAGGTGGGTCCGGAGCTGCTGAGCAGGCATCAGCTTCTGAGGGTGTTTTCAGACCTTCACAACTTACCATTAAAACAGCCAAGGCAAAGGTACCATTAAAGACAAAGAAACAAGTACAGCATTCTCCTGGACAGTCCTCCATGCCCAAGAAACAGATGTTTAAAATGTCCGAAGACCTCATTACTCTAATCAGGGGTTCCCATCCCCCTCCTGAGAAAAGGCTTAGGCAGGATACAGGCTATGACTCCTCTAATCAGGTTTCCATTTCCTTTGATTCCTCTTCAGACCAGGGATACTCTCTACCCCCTATGAGGACTCTAATGCTGAATAATCTATCCACTCAGCCTCTCCTCCTGAGGATTATTCTTTTGGGGAAACGTTACATACCATGAGGGAGCATTTCCATTGGGAAAGCCAGGATTACTCAGAATCCAAGAAAAGGCTCAGGGATTTCCTCTTATTGCCTCAACATAGGCCCCTGGCTATTCCACCTGTGCTAGATATTGTGGATGATGTGTTCTCTGAATCCAGTTTATCTCCTGATTCTTTGCACCCTGCTCCAGCCAAGCCAGATGGGTATTATAGAGTCCCTGACTCTCACAAGTTTCTTTACAAAAACCCTTCTGCTTATCCAGGAACCATTTCCCAGGGTCCAAAAGGGGTTAAGGCTTCCATTGCAAAAAATCCAGTACCCTCTGACAGAGATTCCAGAGCTTTGGGTAGATGGGGGAAGAAAGTAACTTTAGCAGTAAGAGCTTTAAATTGCCAGTTTCACATGCTTAAGTACCAACAATATTTAATGGCTCAGTTAAAACAGAAAATGCTTGCAAGCACAGAAGCTCCTGATTGTAAAGAAATGCAGGATTTATTGCATGCAGTTGAACAGGTGGGAAAACATACTCTGCAATGTGGTTTTGATTCTTTAGAGGCCTCTTGTAGAGCCGCAGTTACAGGTTCTGTGATTCGAAGACATGCTTGGTTAAAAGAACAAAGTTTACCTGATCATGTTAAGGCAAAATTATTGGATGCTCCTTTACAGCATGATACTTTGTTTGGTGTTAAGGCAGAAGAGGTGTTAAAGAAAATGGAGGATAAAGCTAAATCTATGCAAACAGTCAAGGATTTCTTACAGTTACAGCCACCTAGGTTTAGCAGAAATTGGCCAACAAAGAATTGGTCCTTTCCAGTGTCAGACAGGCCACAGAGAGGCAGATACAGACGCCCAAGAGGCAGATCTCAACCCCAAGGCTCAAACAGACGACAGTGGGGCACCTCAACCCCAAAAGGTGGTGAGGACAAGTCTCAACCTTAAAGGAAACCGTCACAATGACTTTCCCCTTCGTACGCCAAGCACGTCCCTTTTGAAAGCCCCCTTGGGGGAAAACTAGCACTTTTTTCTCAAAACTGGCAAACAATCACCCAAGACAAATGGGTCCTGAATATTATGTCTCAAGTTTACAGATTCCACTTTCATACTTTACCAAGGCTAAAAAGAATGCCAGACGTGCCACAAAATCAATGGGCAGAGGCACAAAAACAAATTTCAGCCCTCATGGACATGAGAGCTATTCAAAAAATATCACAACAGGAACAAGGACAAGTATTTTACTCAAGACTCTTCCTGGTCCCCAGAAAGGACAAGGCCTGGAGGCCCATACTAGATCTTTCAATTCTGAATACTTACCTGGATATTCTGAAATTCAAAATGTTGACATTACAGCAGCTTCTACCCATGCTGGGCAAGAAGGCTTGGCTTGTTACTCTGGACCTCAACGAGGCATACCTGCATGTCCCTATCAGATAAAATTGCAGAAGATACCTCGGATTCAAACCTGGTTCAGTGCACTACCAATTCTCTGCACTGCCCTTTGTGAAGACCCTGGGCGCAGTAGATAAGCCAAAGTGCCTGGCACCAGTAATTGCATTTTGCAGACAAAAAGGAATTCAAATATATCCATATCTGGACAACTGCCTCATTCAAGCAGAGACAAAGGACATTCTTCTACAGCATCTGGCATTTGTAAAAAGGTTGCTAATTTCTCTAGGGTACACAGTAAATGAAAAGAAGTCAAAACTAGTGCCCTCGCAACAGATTATATTCCTGGGTGCCAGCTTAAATACAACGGCCCAGATGGCTTACATCACGCCAGACAAACAAGTTTAACTAACTCATTATTTTCAGTTGCTGGCAAGAAAGTCCCATCTCCCTGCAAGAAAAATTCTGCAGGCCCTGGGATTCATGACATCCTGCATACTACTAATACCGTATGCCAGACTGCATATGAGGAAATTACAATGGTACCTGAAAAGTGTTTGTTCTCAACACCCTCACAGTTTAGAAGCAGTAATACCAATGATTCCCTACCTACAACAGGAGTTTCGATGGTGGGCACAGGCATGTCACCTAAACACGGGTCAGCCTTTTACCCAACCCACAGCCAGGCAAACTCTAACAACAGATGCTACGGATTACGCCTGGGCACACATGGCAGGAAAATGCATTCAGGGCAAGTGGACCATAGACCAGATGCATCTTCACATCAATCAAAAAGAGATGGCTGTTCAAAATGCCCTAACAGCTTTCAAGGACCTTCTACATCCAGGACAATTACTGCTAAAGACAAACAACACCACAGTAATGTGGTACATAAACAAGCAAGGGGGCACTCATTCTTATCCCCTATGCAGGCAAGCCATGACCTTGTGGAACACAGCTCTAACGTATCAAGTTCACCTGCAAGCACAGTTCCTGCCAGGAAAGAAAAATACTCTGGCAGACGATCTAAGCAGAAATATCATGGACCCTCACGAATGAAAATTGAATCCACAAATCTTCAGCATGGTAACACAAAAGTGGGGATGCCCAGACATAGATCTTTTTGCCTCACCACTGAATTGCCAACTACAAAAATTCTGCACAAGGACTTATCACAAACAAGCATGGAAAGTGGATGCTCTTCTGTTCAGCTGGAAAAACCTAAAAGTTTATGCCTTCCCACCACTGCCTCTCCTTTCAAAGCTACTCCTAAAAGCCAGACAAGAAAAAACACAGATGATACTGATTGCTCCAGACTGGCCACGCCAGCATTGGTACCCTATCTTAAGGAACTTGGCTCAAGGCCCACCATGGATTTTGCCTCAAATTCCACACCTTTTGACTCAACAAAACAATCAGATCCTGCACGGTCAGCTCGAAACCCTAAACCTGGCTGCATGGCAGATACATTAGTCATACAGACAACACCTCTCTCTAAAGCTGTTATGGATGTCATTTTGGAGGCCAGGAGGCCTAGCACCAGGAAAGCTTACTCAGAAAAATGGAAGAGATTCTGCGCCTGGAACCAGGCTCAAAGCCTTGACCCTCTTGTTCCAAACATTCCTCAGATTTTACAATACTTAACTGAGATGCTGGACAGAGGCCTATCCTCATCAATTAAGATCCACGCCTCTGCCATTTCAGCACATTACAACACTGATCCTCCTTTATTCTCTCATCCCTTGCTAAAGCAGTACCTCAGAGGGGCTAAAAACATAAGACCGCCCCAGAGAGCACCAACTTGGGACCTCAATTTCATTTTGGAAAAACTGACCCTACCACCTTTTCAGCCAGCCAATACAGCCAATCTAAAATTTGTATCATGGAAAACAGCTCTGCTCCTGGCAGTAACTTCAGCACGAACAGTTTCAGAGCTGCAGGCATTAATGGCAGTGGAACCTTTTATAATTTTTCATCAGGACAGGGTATCTTTAAGGACAAACCCTACCATTATGCCAAAGGTGGTATCTAGTGTGGCTCTTAACCAAACCATCCATTTTGCAACTTTTTATCCAAACCCCCAGAATAAAGGGGAGAAACTTCTGCATTCTTTGGACATACACAGGCAGCTACCCTTCTACTTGGACAAAACAAAGACTTTCAGGAAAACTGAGCAACTGTTTGTAGCATATGCTGCAGGATCACAGGGCAAGGCTATCTCAAAGCAGACTATATCCAAATGGATAGGACACTGTATTCGGTACTTTTACACACAGCATGGAAAATTAGTCCCAAGTAACATTAGGCCACATTCCACCAGGGCAACAGCCACTTCAGCAGCCTTTCTCAGAGGAGTACCTACCAAGGAAATTTTGGAGGCTGCAACTTGGAGTTCAGTGCACACCTTTACCAAGCATTACCACCTGCCCCTTTACTCTAAATACAGAGCAGGATTTGCCACTGCAGTTCTGCAGGACCTCATAGCCAATCCTAACTCTTTATAAACCAGCCACCCAACCTCAGCTTTGGGATTCTACCCAAGTGTAATCACTGCAGCAGTGTAACACGAACATAGTACAGTTTTGTACCTACAATAAATGTAGATGTTCGAGTGTTCACACTGCTGCAGTCCAGGTTACCCTCCCTCCATCCCCTCTGAACTTATCTATACCTTTCTATCCTATACAACCTTTGGGGTGTATTTGCTGGTAACTGAAGGTATTGTTTTCATTGTGTATTTTTGATTAGCAATATGTATTGCCTACCTACTTGGGGGCACCTGACATCTAGGGCAGGAAAAACTGAAGAAAATGGCATCGGATGCATCTTATATACCCCTGGTGCACTGACGTCAAGGAAGAAACGACAGCATCCGACGCCGGACCAAGACTTTGGAACTCAGGCCGACTGCGGGACTGTCTGACCCAAGTGTAATGACTGCAGCAGTGTGAACACTCGAACATCTACATTTATGGTAGGTACAAAACTGTACTTTATCATGCAATATTTTATATGCCCATCTAATTATTTTATCACCTGCTTCTGTTCTAGTTTTAACTAAATACTTTACCAGAACAGGTTGTTCACTTAAAATATCCTTATCCCTTTCTCTTTTCCTGTACTCTGAGAGCCCTTTTTACGAAGGCAGTCTCTAGCCTGTAATCCAAATGTCTTCTTGACCTCATCCCATTCTGTTACCTTTCCTGCTTGAGTTATTTGTTTGCAGTATCTTGGTTCCTTTGCCAGGTTTCATCCGTAAATTCCAGCCCCCTCTTGCCTATTTTCCGTACCCCTACTTGCTGTCATCCCTTTTGGCAACATCTCCTTTCTCCATTCTCGCATTAGCTTAGTTATTTGAACACTTTTCTACAGCTTTAAGAATATAATATTCTGTATTGTTATTATTCTCCTTAAAGTCCCACTCTCTCTCTTTCTTGAACTTTACCCTTGCTTCCTCATCATCAATTTCCACCTTGAATTTATAACTTTCTACTTGTGTTGTGAAGAAGGGCCATAAAGGAGTAGATCTAAAATAATCCGTTCAACCAAGGTAAACCTAAACCAGCTTATTATATTGGAAGGACCAACTTATTCCACTTAACTCTTGCCCTCCTTCCCTCACAGATTAAGCGAGAAATGAATGAATTTTTGCCCACATCTTCTCATCGGGTTGATAAACGTAGGCCTGATATGTATATAAGACTAAAGGGGGTAAAAACATTTGCACTGCTTGTATCTTACTATCCATATCCATAAATAAGAGTTTCCAGTTTCTCAGTTGTATTCTGTATTGTTCATTCACTTTACATATATCCTTAGCTGCCATTACATAAGCATTTTTAATCCATACTCCTAAATACTTCATCTTATCGTGTCCCCATAAATATGGGTATTGATGAATCAATTTGTGTGTGGGTACATAATTTACGGCTATAGCCTTTGTTTTATCTTCATTAATTTTATATCCCAAAAAGACTTGAAACTATCTTTGTCCTTAAAGATATTTACATTTAAAAGTTATCAACAGCAAGAGAGTCCTACAGTGGAGATGAACTTATCTAATAACAGCACACTCTAAACACCTGAAACCAAGTAGATAGGAGACAAACATTAAGCGTTTAATGACCCTAATAATACAAAACTCCTCTTCACTTGTATAAATTTAGAAAATTAAAGATGGTGCAAACTTCAAGTGAATCTGTAGAGTGCATCATATATTTCATGTAAAAAACATGGTTTGGCATGGAAGACCGTTCTAAATCTAATAGTACCTTACTGTGAACTACTAACAAAGAAAACTAACTTCTGTCTGACTATTGTGTATTCAGAGGCATAGCTCTCAAATTCCTTGCTGAAGAATTATGGAGGATGTATGGTATTTGACTTTTGTATGAAAGCTAAGACTGGCTATAAAACTCAAAACATGCAAGTATTAGCTCCCTGAATTAGTGTTGGCTCACCGACTATTAGTGAGCGAGTTCTTTTTAGATGTGCAGCCATCTCAATACCTGTTAGTTTCATGTCTCTTCACTGGCGTACAGTAATCTCTTTCCTGCTTAATATTCCATCAGGGAGAGAATTCCATTATCTAAAGTGGCCACCCATATTTTAGAAATTTCTTCCTCTAAGTTTTACATCATTCTACTGGTATTACATATCAATATTCACTTTCAGCACTGTAGCATAAAGATCAGTTAATACTTTTCCTGTAATTAGGAATTCTAGCATCTGTATACTTTTCTGTAGCAGTCAGATAGCAGTGTGACAGCACTGCTTAGAATACTTGCCAGTTAAGGGGTTAAACCTGGACTACTTTTTTGTTTATACCTTTTACATATATGGTAGGAGGAATAACAATACTGATGTAGAGAGAGGGAAGAAACTAAAACTGAGTAGTCCACTGATCCAACAATCTATCTGCTGCTAACAGCCCTCTATTTTCTAAATTGTTTAAAAACAAACTGTACAGTGATGCCATGCCCCTCCCATTTAAAAAGGCACATGTACATCAGTGTTGTCCTTCAAAGATCGCTGTTCATATGGAGTCCTCTAATTTGAGCAACTACCCACTGTTAGTCTTTGTACTCCTCTGGTGTGTTGCTTACATTATACTTCGTATTTTAACGCAGATTTTTACATTTGGGTCCTTCCCTTAAAGGTAAAAAGCCATGGCACCAAGACTTCTTGCCTTAAAGGGACAGTCCCTGAGATTTTTTTTTTTTTTGTGGTCTTTGTTTACATTTTCATTCTGGCTTTCTGAGCATGTCCCATTTTTCGTTGCAGGGGTTGAGCGAGGGGTGCTTACAGGAAGTTTCAGTGGTCTTAGTCAAATTCCATCTCAAACTGAAGTTGTACTCAAAACAGCTCTCACTGAGTTGTTCATTAGTTTCACCTTTGCTTTTTTTCTTCAGAGAAAAAATAGCCTTTCAGGAATTTTATGACTTCACTTGCTACTACCTTACAGGAAAGCATATGAGTAATGCAAAGCAAACATTAGTAAACAGTTTTCTTTTCATTTCATATTTTTTGTGCAGATTTCTGAATGTTAAGTGCTATAATGTTATGCATGTCTGCTATTTGCTCTGTAGAAAGCATCAGAATTATGCAGGTTTCATACAGTAGTAGAAGCAGCCTTCTTTTTTCCATGTTTTATTTTTTGACCTCTGAATACTAGCAAAGTGTAATGATTTTCTGACTTGCTGTAAAAAAAAAAAAAAAATATATATATATATATATATATATATATGTGACACAAGCAACAGATTCATTTTAAACAATGAAGTCCAAAACTTATAGTCAGAGGTGGCGGTGTACAGTATGGCAACTTCTGATAGTTATACGTATTGATTCTGAGCTTGCTTTACTACGAAGTAAGGGGAATACGTCAGTAGACTGCTAAGGTTTAGTATGAATTCAATGAATTGCTTTTTGACTGTACTGTGCAGAATAAATAAATAAAATAAAGGGCTGCACAATTAAAATAAGCTTTTTGAGGAGTTCATAAAAAGTAAATACTGAGAGTCTTGCCTAACCACCTCAGCCATAAGCACACACAAATGTTAATAACCTTATTTCCCAGTGATCGGATACTTGAAAGCTTTGACAGGAACTGAATATTGTCAATTGTGTTCACCAGAGGGAATGAAAACAAGGCTGCATAAAGTAAATCGAGACAAGGAGTAGGGTTGATGGTGAAGTGGTAAGTGGGGGGTGACAACTAGGAGGTATCAGGACAGGTTTTTTTCCAGTCAGAATTTGACTCTGGGATTGTCCTTTTAGAAGTGGAAAATTTAACCTCGTCTCTACTGCATGTTATTTTTAATGTCAAAGTAATTTTTAATGTTTTGAATATTGATGTATTTATTTTCTTTTTGTTCATTTTACTGCGGGTGAAAATACCTACTTTCAGGGATGATCCAGGAGCATTGTCTGATTAAGTGACTTTGGTCAGAGTTGCACAGTAGGCAAGTGGAGGTGGAAGGAATCAATCCCTGTACATTTCAATACAGAAAGCAGATTTTTAATAGCTCAGAGCCTTAATCTTCAGTATTTAAGAGTTGGGCATCCCATCTAGTCATTGAGAGTTAAAGCTGTGACAAGAGCAAGTTTGATGCCATTTTATTCTCATGTTGCAGTATTCTGTACTCTTGGGTTTCCTCCTCTTGCTACCCGAATGTCCGGCCAGTCTTCAAATGTTTGCAGTCACTGCAAGGTGCGTGAGGACATCCGACGTGGCTAGACAAACATGGGCCATAAAAGTGACGTCTCAATGCGCCATCCCTCAGAACTTCTCTGCCGCCAGTCGAACATCAGCTGTTCCTGCTGTCCCAGCCATCGGCTATACGATAATAAGATAAGTACTCCGTTGAGGACCCTTTGTTTATGTCACTGCATGCTAGTGCTTGTTCATGTCATCCAGAAAGGTTAAGTGCAAATGCAGCTGTCAGATTGCCCACAAGGACACCCATGAGCTCGGCCTCTTTTGCTTAGGGCCGTTGCACAGCCATAATGCCTGCACCATTTGCCAGCTCTTCATCCCGAAAAATCTCTGTTGCAAACTCTACACTTTGAATATATATCTTGAGAATCAGCTCCTCAAACGGTTAGTGTTAGGCATGGAGGGGACATCTGATCTGCCTGCCGAGCCATCCAAGAAAAAGGCCAAGACCCTAAGGCCTGCAACTGTTGCTGCTCCTCTGCCTTCCGATGATCATCCTGTGGCTGATGGCATGGAAGAATGGTCAGTCGCCACTTTCACGGGTACAGCAGGTACCACTGTGGAAGCTGCAGAGCTCTGTGTGGAAGGCACGTCCTCAGAGGCCCTGCAGACGTCTATCTCTGCTGAAGGGGGGAACCCAGGCTCGCATCGGTTGACAAGCAAAGCCTTCCAGTTCTTCGTTGACGTCAGAGCCTAGGCCTCCTCCTGCGCAGGCACCTGCTAGACCTTCCTTTAAGAGGAAAGAAAAGTGAAAACGTACATCTCCTTCTGGTTAAAGCCAACCAGATTGGCAAACTTTCACACAGAGTCTCCTGAATGCATTTTTGGCCTTGAGACCTGCTTCTACTGTAGCCTCACCAGTACCTCCACCTTTGTTGAGCCTAGGCCCCAAGCCTTAGACCCTTCCCAGGTGGTAGAGGAGGAATCTTTGAGTCTTCCTCAAAAGATTCAGTCTCTTACACTTCCCAATTCCCCTCTCCTCTCAGCTATGCTTCCCCAGAGGAAGTATCAGCTGAAGCAGACTCTCCAGCAGAAGATCTCATCTTTGGGGAAACCATTGCTATGATGAGGGAGCACTTTAAATGGAATTCATCTGAGATGACAGAGGTACAGAAAAGGTACTATGATCTTCTCCAGATGGATTCCCCTGCCCCATCAGCTATTCGCCCAGTACTGCCAGCATTCCTTGATGCTTTCAGTGCAGCTTCCCTGAACTCTGACTCGCAGCCCCCTGCTCTATGCAGACCTGATAGATTTTACAAAGTCCCTGAGACAGCTAAATTCTTAGTGAAATGCCCTGCAGCCAATCCAGGCACACACTGTCTCCACTTTTGAGGCTTCCAAACTCCTTCCTTCTTTTTCTCTTCTGCCTATGGACAAAGACAACAAGGCTGTGGAACATTTGGGCATAAAGGTCTAGACATCTACCCCGGCATTCAGGGCCATCATTTATCAAACTCGTAAGTCCAAATATGCCCTAGCTCTTTTAGAAAAAGTCTCAAAATAGCTGTCTGACATCCCTGATTCTACAGCCAAAGCTCAACTTTCCAGTCTTATTTCTTTGACCTCCCAAGTCACAAGACACTCCATAAGGTGCAGCTTTGCTGCTGCTGTGGCCTCAGCTAGATCTGCTGCATCAGCATCTGCCCTTAGATATGACTGCAGCCACTACCAGATGGTATAAGGGCAAAATTACTTGATGCACCTTTCGACAACTTGGCTCTCTTTGGCTGCAAGGTAGCAGATCTTTTTAAGACTCTGCAACAAAAGGGGAAGGCGCTACATGGCCTTTGTATTTCCTGTCCCCAAGTTTCAAAGGAATTATTCGTGAAAACCCCAATTTATTAGGAAGCGCTCAGCACCCGCTACCTCCTCAAGACCCAGGAAAGATGCCAGGAAACAATCTACTTCTGCCAGACCTTCACAACCACCAGCACCAAAGCCTCAGTTTCAAGACAAGGCAGGTAGTCTGTGACTACCTGCCATGCTTCAATCCACCCCCCTTCCTTCTGTCCCTCTTTCACTAAGGCTCTCTCACTGTCTTCAAGTATGGAGACACATCACTACAGACAAGTGGTCCTCTTCATAATAGAAAGAGGGTACTTCATGACTTGGATCACCCCCTCCAGTTGGGAGGGATATGCCTCAGCCACCAAAGATCAGCTTCTTCTCCTACAAGCTGTTTTGGATGATCTCATGGCCCAGGGCACCGATCAGCATGTCCCACAGACAGCATGGGGAAAGGTTTCTATTCAAGGCTCTTTCTTGTACCAAGAAAAGGGGGTCCCTGGAGATCATTACTGGATCTCTCCTGTCTAAACCTTTTCCTGAAAGTGCCCACCTTCTGGATGCTCAGATTGCAAAGACTTTTTCTCCTGATCTTGCCTCAGGGGTTCATGGCCACTTTGGACATCAAGAGTGCCTTCCTCCACATACCCATAAGGCCCAATTTTAGAAGATACCTTCATTTCTCTGTGGCCTCTTCTCACTATCAATTCTCAGCTTTGCCCTTCGGACTCTCTACAGCTCCAAGGGTTTTCATCATGTGCCTGGCTCCAGTGATAGCCTACTATAGGACTCGGGGAATTCAGATTTTCCCTTACCTAGACGACCTGCTCATCCAGGCAGATTGCAGAGAATCCCTCCAGCTCCATTTGCAGAAAACACTCTCCCTCCTGCAGGCTGTGGGGATCTAGATAAATTATCCCAAGTCCTAACTGACCACTGCCCAGGGTTTTGTCTTCCTTTGGTCCAGGATTTGGACAGACATCATAAAAGTCTTCTTACCAACTCAAAAGGTGGAAAACTTAACACAGTACCTGTCTTTGGTACTGCAGACCAAAGAAATGACTGCCAGGCAGTACCTCAGGCTCTTAGGCCACATGGCATCAACCATTCCCGTGTTACCATTGGCAAGGCTCCACATGAGGAAACTTCAGTGGTATCTAAGATCCATTTGGACTCAACATTCTCATCCTCTAGAATACAAAATTCCCATACTACCCTGCCTCAAAAAAGAGATTCAGTGGTGGTTGATTCAGGTGAACCACAACCCAGGTTTGCCTTTTGCAACCCTCCCTGCCAATGCAGGAAATGTTCACAGATGCTTCAGACCACGGTGAGGAGCATCGTTGGGACCCCGAAAAGTCCAGGGCGCCTGGCCAGAATCTCACAAACAAGAGAACATCGATGTGAGCGAGATGAGAGCAATTCTAGCATTGACAGCTTTTCTACCCAAACTGACACAGGGCGCGCCAAAACTATACACAGACAATACCACAGTTCTTTGGTATGTCAACAAACAGGAGGGAACAAAATCTTACTTACTATGCAGACTACCTGTTCTGTGGGAGATGGCCACGCAACAGGGAGCAACACTTCAGGCAGTTTACATCCCTTCCAGAACACTCAAGCAGACACCTTAAGCAGATCCATGTCACTTTCCCATGAATGGATGCTCCATAAGGATGTTTTTCTGGATCCAGTCCACAGATGGGGTACACCTCAAATAGATCTGTTTGACTCCCCCATGAACAGACAACTTCCCTCTTTCTGCACCAGGCTCCCCAATCCTTTGGTGAGGGCAATGGATGCTTTTTCAATTTATTGGAAGCTGATGTTTCTCTATGCATTCCCTCTTATTCAGAAAGTCCTGCTCAAGATTCAGCAGGACAGGCTAAAAATCTTGCTGGGTACTCCTTTTTGGCCAAGACAGCACTGGTTCCCTCTCCTCCTGCATTTAGCCAAGGGCAGTCACCACAAGTTACCCCACAATGTGGACCTCATCACACAGGACAAGGGATCTCTCATTCACCCACAATGGCAGTTTCTATACCTCACCCTGTGGGTAATAGAATTCTGATCCCTTATAGACACCTGCACGTCAAGGACGTGCTTACAGACCTGCAGGAGGCCAGGAAACCTAATACAAGGAGATCTTTGGTATCCAAGTGGAAAAGATTCTCCATATGGTGTCTCCAGAGACAGTTGGACTCATTCCAAAGCGAGGTCCCTTTAGTGTACTGTACTACCTGTGTGAATACCTACAGACAGGATTAGCATAATCCTCCATTAAGGCTCACCTGTCTGCAATTTCAGTTTGTCTGCCTCTGGAACCATCTTTGGCTTCCAGATTGCCTCCAAAGTTGTTCTTAAAGGGATTATTACATCTCAGCCCCCCCCCCCAAGAAACCTATTCCTCCTCCTTGGGACCTGAATTATATTTTGGAGAAGCTGACAGTAGCTCCCTTTGAACCAGCATCTAAGACTTCCCTCAAATCCTGTATGTGTAAAACAATACTCCTGGTGGCCCTAACTTTGGCTAAGAGAGTATCTGAGTTACAAGCCCTCATGGACGTTCCCCCCTCCCCCTTCTCATCTTCCACAAAGACAGAGTAAATCTTAGAACCAACCCATCATTCATGTTCAAGTTGGTCAATGAGCTCTCCTTGAACCAAGCCATCCATCCCCCCACCTTCTTTGCCCACCCTATGGGGGACAGTGAGAGAGTCTTACATTCCCTTGATGTGCACATACAACTTAAATTCTACTTGCACAAAACCTAAGTCCATTAGGAAGTCTGACCATTTTTTTGTCTTCTTCCACCCTAGGGCACTGTAAAAAGCAGTAACAAAACAAACTATCTCAGCCTTGATATCCAGGGCTGTCACTTTCTGCTATGCTCACCATGGAAAATTGTTATGGGGCAAGGTTAAAGCACATTCCACTAGAGCAATGGCCTCTTCAGGAGCCTTCTTCAAAGGCTTGGACACCTCCTCTAGCCTAGAGGCAGCTACTTGGACATCTGTCCACACATTCACTAAACATTACAAGTTGGACCAGATCTTTAGGTCCAGGGCAGTATTTGCCAGAGGTATCCTCCATTGATTCATAGAAAATTGTTCTAGGCCACCACCCTCTTCCTCACAGTAAGCTCTGGCACACACCCAAGAGTACAGAATACTACAATGTCCTCCTCTTCCATGTTACCTGTATTCATTCCCTCTCTCCTACCCACCTATTATCCTGCATTTCCCTTCTTGGATGGCACAGGACTTGCACAGGTAGTCCTAGGACTGGGGAACTTAGTTCTGTGAAACGGTGCATGCAGACGTCACTTTTATGGCTCACGTTCATCTGGCCACATCCGACATCCTCACGCACCTTGCAGTGACTGCAGACTTTTGAAAACTGGCCGGACATTTGGGTAGCAGGAGGAGAAAACCCAAGAGTACAAATACTGCAACATGGAAGAGAAGGACCTCTATGGTTATGGCAAGATTTTACACAACTATTCTTTCTCCTGGGCTGTTATTAATGCAACTACAGACTTAAGAGTAAGAAACCTACTTCTGCTGCTATGTCAGTGCAGCACCTAGCAAAGAAACAATCAAACTATTTCCTTTCCCACTTAACCAAGGCAGCATGCATTTGTGCAGTTTACACCCTTCCTTTTTAACATAACGTAAAGCACAGACTGGATCTGACTACCCCAGCTCTAACAAGAAAACAAGATGTCCCTGTACTCACATTTTGCAGTATTCTGTACATGTGGGTTTTCTCCTCTTGCTACCTGAACATCCGGCCAGTATACAAAAGATTTCAGTCACTGTATGGTGCGTGGGACGTCTTGACTTGGCCAGCAGAGCATGGGCCATAAAAGTGACGTCTGTGCATACCAGACCTCAGAACGTCTCAGCCGCCAGTTGAACATAGTGTATTCCTGTCTTCCCAGCCATCGGATTCTCGAGAACTCAGATAAGTACCCCATTGAGGAACCTTCTTTTCAGTCATTGTTTTCTAATGCTTGTTCATGTCATCCAGAAAGGGCAAATGTAAGTGCAGCCGTCAAATACCACACTAAGATGCCCATGATCTTTGCTTGTTTTGTTTGGGTAAATCGCACAACTACAAGGCCTGCCCTGTCTGCCAGGCTTTTGTTCCAAAACTCTACATAGCCGACTCCACACGCTCAACTTATACTTAGAGAACCAATGTCTTAAACAGTTAGTGCTACATATGGAGGGTTCTTCCGACTTGTCTGCTGAACCACCGAAGGAAAAAGGACGGGACTGCATGGCCTGCTACTGTCTCTGCGCCTACACCATCCGATGCTCAGCCTGTGGCTGACGTTGGCCTGGTTGAACGTTCATGCTCCACCTAACCCCCCCTGGGTATAGCGGGTGCCTCAGAAGCCATACAGTCATGCAGGGAAGGCATTTCCATGGAGGATTTACAGATATCTGTCTCCGATGCCGAAGGCGAACTAAGGCTGTCTGCAGGACAGTCTGATCTCTCCATCCCATTGCAGTCGTCCGACCCTAGGCCTTCCTCTGCTTATATTCCCGCTAGACCGTCACTCAAAAAGGAGGAGAAGAGGAAGCATGTATTCCTGCTACAGAAAGTGTACAGGATTGGCAGGCTTTCTCTCAAAGCCAAGTTAATGCTTTCATGACCCTACTGCACCTGGGAATTCCCCAATCCCTCATCCAATTTTGAGCCTTAGGCCTCAGACCTCAGAACTCTGTCAGGTGTAAGAGGAAGAGTACTCTGGTTCTTCTTCGAAGAATCTCTCTCCTACACCTCTCATCTCCCTTCCCCACTTGGATATGGTTCCCCAGAGGAAGAATCTGGTGATGCAGATTCCCCAGCAGAAGATCTAATCTTTGAGGAAACTATAGCTAAAATAAGGGAACATTTTAAGCGGGAATCGTCTGAGATGACTGAGGTACAAAATAGGTATTATGACCTCATCCAGATGGATTCCCCAGCCCCTACTGCTGTTCCACCCATTCTTCCAGCTTTCCTGGATGCTTTTTCAGCATCATCATTGAACCCAGACTCCCAAACCCCAGCTCCATGCAGACCCTGATAGGTTTTATAAAGTCCCTGAGAAAACACAATTTCCAGCAAAATGCCCAGCTGCAGACCCAGCCACCATTTCTCTCTCTGCTGACAAGCCTTCAGAACTACTGCCTTCTACTACCCTCCTCTCTGCTGAAAAGGACAGCAAAACCATGGAGCATTTGGGGAAGATGTACTCATCTGCAACTCTGGCTTTCAGATCAATTAGTTACCAGGTACACTTGTTTAAATATGCTTTATCTCTTTTGGAGAATATTTCCAAACAACTGTCTGACTCCCCGTACTCAGCAGCCAAAGTTCAACCGTGCTTCCTTGTTTTCCTGATTTTTCAAGTTACCAGGCACTCTATCAAGTGCAGCTGTGATGCTGCCGAGATCTCAGCCAGGTCAGCAGCATAAGCATCTGCCCTAAGAAGGTACTCCTGGTTATGCCTTCAGCCCCTATCAGATAATTTTAGTGCTAAGCTGGTAGATGCTCCTTTGGACAACTCAGCCCTATTTGGAGCAAAGGTTGCAGACTTGTTCAAGTCTTTGCAACAAAGGGGGAAAGAGATGCAAGATTTAAAGCATCTGTCAGCATCCCCAGTTTCAAAGAAGTTATCCTTCAAAAACTCAGTTCATCAGAAAGCAGTCACGGCCTGCTCCCTCTTCTAGGCCTAGGAAAACAACCAGGAAGCAGTCCACTCCTGCTAGACCCACACCATCTACCAGCCAGAGAATGCCCTTTCAAGAGAGGGCAGGTAGTGTTTGACTACCTGCCAACCTTGAAACCCCCACGCCCTCTCTGTCCCTCTCTTTGCGTCTCTCTCTCTCACTGTCTCCAAGTGTGGAGACTCATCGCTTCAGACAAGTGGGTTCTTTCAGTGATAGAACACTGGTACTTCATGACCTGCATCTTTCCTCCAAAGAGAAAGGGAATTCCTCAGCCCCCAAAAGAACATCTTCCCATCTTAAAACCAGTGCTAGACAATCTTATGGCTCAAGGTACCATCCAGATGGTCCCAGAGTCTGCTATGGGAAAAGGCTTTTACTCCAGGATTTTTCTAGTTCCAAGATAAGACTGACCCTGGAGGCCAGTTCTAGACCTCTCACATCTGAACCTCTTCCTTCATGTACCCACTTTCAGGATGCTTACATTCTCAACTCTCTTCCCGCTCCTCCTCCCTCAAGGGTTCATAGACATCAAGGATGTTTATCTCCACATCCCCATAAGGCTCAGCTTCAGGAGAAACCTAAGGTTCTCAGTGGCCTCATCTCACTTTCAGTTCTCTGCCTTGCCCTTTGGGCTTTCCACTGCACCCATTGTCTTCACCAAATGTCTGGTACCAGTGATTGCCTTCTGCAGGACACAAGGGATCCAGATATTCCCATATTTGGATGACCTGCTTATTCAGGCAGACTGCAAACAATCCCTCCTGCTACACTTGCAAAAGACATTGCGCTCCTACAGTCCCTAGGATTTCAGATCGGTTACCCAAAATCTCAACGGGAACCTACACAAGACACAGTCTTTTGGGGTGCAAGATTCAAACAGACATCATGAAAGCTTACTTTCCTTCTCAAAAGTTGGAAACTTGACACATTATTTCCTTTTGGTTCTTCACACCAAAGAAATGACTGCAAGGCAGTACTTCAGGCTCCTGGGCTACATGGCTTCCAATATACCTAGGCTGCCTTTAGCAAGACGTCACATGAGGAAACTGCAGTGGTACCTCAGGTCTGTTTGGACACAGCATTCCCACCCCCTAGAGTACAGGGTGTGCCCCTCCTTCCCTGCCTCAAGCAGGAGATGCATTGGTGGCTGAATCAGGTGAAGTTCAACCCAGGTCTTCCACTTCAGCCCTTTCAACCAAAACAGATTGTGCATAGATGCCTCAGACCTCAGTTGGGGCATGATTCTGGGGTAACTAAAAGTGCAGGCCAGTACCACACAGGAAAGAGTACATCAGTGTGAGAGAAATGAGGCCAATACCACTGGCCTTCCAAACCAGACTTCAGCAGGGACGCCTGAAGCTGTTTATAGACAATACTACAGCGCTGTGGCATCTCAACGAGCAAGTGGGAACCAAATCTTACTTTGCAGACTAGCTCTCCTGGTGTGGGAACTGGCCACCAGTCAGGGAGTTACTCTGCAGGTGGTATACATACCTTCCCAACAGAATTCTCAGGCAGATTCCCTCAGCAGGTCCATGACTGTGGCCCACGAATGGATGCTAAACAGGGATGTCTTCCTGGACCTGGTCCACCGATGGGGTTACACCTCAAGTAGACCTGTTTGCCTCTGCCATCAACAGGCAACTTTCCCTCCTTTTGCGCCAGAACCACTGGCGATGGCAAGAGAGGCCTTTTCAATTTCATGGAAGGGGATGTTTCTCTATGCATTCCCTCCCTTCCCCCTTGTTCAGAAGATCCTGCTGAAGATTCAGCAAGACGGACCAAAAATCTTGCTGGTGACTCCCTATTGGCCAAGACGGCATTGGTTCCCCCTCCTGCAATTACCCAAGGGTAATCACCACAAGTTACCACTCAGAGTGGACCTTCTCACATAGGACAAGGGAACCCAAATCCATCCACAGTGGCAATCTCTTCACCTTACTGTGTGGATGATAGGATTCTGATCCCTTTTCAACACCTTTACAGTGGGGATGTGCTCACTGTCCTGCAGGAGGCCAGGAAACCCAATACCAGGAGATCTTACATATCCAAGTGAAAAAGATTCTCCATATGGTGTCTTAAAAGGCAATTGGACCCATTGCAAAGCAAAACTCCTTTAGTACTGTCCTACCTGTGTGAACTTTTGCAGACAGGGTTAGCATTCTCATCCATCAAGTCCCATTTGTCTGCCATTTTTGCATGTCTCCCTTTGGAACCCCCCAGCTTCCAGATTGCCAGCAAAACTGTTCCTTAAGGGGGTACTTCATCTCAGGCCACCAAAGAAGTCTATTCCCCCTCCATGGGACCTGAACTATGTTTTAGAGAAGCTTACACTCACCCCATTTGAGCCAGCATCCAAAGCTTTCCTAAAACACTGCACGTGGAAGACTGTCCTTCTAGTGGCCTTGACCTCATCTAGAAAAGTGCCTTGAGTTGCAACCCCTCGTGGCTATTCCACCCTTTCTCATATTCCACAGAGACAGGGTAAGAACCAACCCATCCTTCATGGCCAAGTTGGTCATTGCCCATTCTTTAAACCAAGCCATCCACTTACCCACTTACCTTTCCAACGCACAGGGAGACGGTGAGAGAGTACTACATTCCACGGATGTGCACAGACCGCTCAGATACTATCTGCGCAAAACTAGGGCCCATCAGACAGGCTGACCAGCTGTTTATCTCTTTCCATCCCAGGGCCCTAGAAAAGCAGTATCTAAGCAAACCATTTTAACCTGGATTTCCAAAGGTATTACCTTTTGCTACAAACACCACAGGAAACCCTTGCCAAGGCGGTGTTAAAGTACATTCCACCAGGGAAATGGCTTCTTCTGGAGCATTCTTCAAAGGCTTCCACTATCCTTGAAGCAGCCACTTGGTCTTCTGTGCACACCTTCACAAAGCGTTACAAGATAGACCAGATTTCCAGGTCCAGGGTTGGATTTGCCAGGGCTATCCTTCATGGATTCCTGTAGAACTCTACTAGGCCATGCCCCCCTTCCTCACAGTGAGCTTTGGCAGTCACTCATATGTACAGAATACTGCAACATGTGAATAGAAGGACATAGAAAAGTTGTGTAAAATCTTACCATAACCATAGATGTCCTTCTCTTCCGTGTTGCAGTACTCCTTCCCTCCCACCTACCCCTCCTGTTATCTGGCAGTTCCCTTTTTAGATGGCACAGGACTTGCATTACCTTCTCTGGGACTGGTTCTGACTGGGGCACACAGTTCTGAGGTCTGGTGCGTGCAGATGTCATGTTTATGGTCCATGCTCTGCTGGCCATGTCAGACGCCCCACACACCATACAGTGACTGAAATCTTTTGTATACTGGCCGGACGTTCAGGTAGCAAGAGGAGAAAACCCATATGCACAGAATACTGCAGCATGGAAGAGGAGGACAGCTATGGTTATGGTAAGATTTTACACAACTTTTTTTGTCATTTTTAAGTAAGTAGATACTTAGTGAATCAGTTTGCACTTGATGTAGTCACACAGATGATTTTTTTTTGTGTGTGTATAGTTGTTGATGGAAAGCATGCATTCTCCTTTTCCTTTGCATGTCTTTGCAGTGATAAGCACTTGGAGTTGTCTTTGACCACAGATGCTGTTTACAAATTTTCTGCAGTTTTTTCTGCTGCTGTTTGATGCATGGGAGCACATGAAATGACATATTCCTGCTGTTGATGCAGTTAACCTAGTGCTTCTTGTGCTTGTTGAAATGTCTGAACACTGGCAAGGTGCAACGCCTTGGAATAAGTCAGTCTGTAGCCAAAGAATGAATGACTTGTATCACTGCTTCATAACTAGGATAATCATAGGTAGGTTTTCTTATCTCTGCTGACAAATCTTGTTTTACAGCATTCAGTTGAGCTTCTGTGCCAGAGACTTTTTCTTGGGCTTCCAAAGTTTGCTTAAAAGTTCCTTCTTAAGGAGACCTTTTCTTGTAGTTGTCACGGCTTAGTTACCCAGATGATCCAGAGGTCAGTGGGTCAAAAATTCTATGGGCTGCATCTGTTTTTTTACAGCTCAGTCTACAGAATATCAGTTCACTGCAGAAGCAGAGCCTTAACAAGTTTGAGAGTTCTTTTTGGCTTCAGACTTCTCAGCCAGATCAAGAAATCAAGAAAAGAGGGTTTTTTTTTTTCAGTCTAGCTCAGTCCTTAGTTTACCATTCAAGATTTATTCACTTTAATTTCCTATGTTTTATGACAGACATTTAATCCCTGAGATTCTGAATGGCATCACAGTGCCCTGATGAAACGGCCTTGATTTAATTCTCCCATGTAGCGGATGTGGCATTTGTCTCTTTTAGTTTACCTTCTCTGTCGTTTTTGTAGCAAGTGTATGTTGCTTATCAGAGGCATTTAAATCAAAAACCACATTGTTAGATTCATCATTTCCTGTTCTTGCATCTTCTTTTTTTCCCCACATGTTGACTGCATATGGCCAGTCAAACCAAGGCAACGGCAAGGAAATTTGTCAAGATAATAGGATTTATGACAGCCATGATTTTCATGATTCCTTTAGTCAAGACTCCACATGAGAAAAACGTAGTGGTGCTTAAATCAGTGTGGCACCAACATCAACATCCCCTGGCATTCCAGAATATTGTTTTGAGATTTGTGAAAATGGACAAACTTTGGTGGAGAGACTAATTTTATCTGAATCAGGATCTCCTATTTTCCTTACAGCACCAGCACAATTTATGTACAGACTCCTCAGACCTGGGGAGCAGTGTCTGTGTGAGTAAAATTGTAGGGCCTTGGGAACAAAAATGACAGACTAAAAACGCATACATGTAAAAGATGCCTGCAGTAATAAATGCTCTCGACTTTCTCAATCATCTGCGAGTCCCAGAACTGGCACAAATTATTACAGACAATACCACAGTAATGTGGAACCTAAACAGGGGAGCAGTGTCTTGCTGTCTGTGCCAACTAGCCATGGCAGCCTGAGATGTAGCTTTTCTGTGCAGCCTTACTCTACCAGTCATCTTACATCCTGCCAGAGCAAATTTTTTATGGCAGACAAGCTCATCTGGACCAGGATAAACCCTTCTAAATGAAAACTAAATCAGGAGGTCTTCCAGGAATTGATCAAGCAGTAGGAACATCTTTGGTAGATAATGTTTGCCTCCATTTACAGCATTCACTTATTAAAGTCTGCTCCAGGACCCCATACAAGAAGATATGGAAAACAGACTTATTCTCTCCTCCTTGAACAGGGATGTTCCTGTATTCTTTTCTACCCTTTCCACTGATATCTAGGGTCATTCTGAAGATTCATGACATCTGTCCAAAGAATCATTGTGATAACTCTCTTCTGACCTAGTCAGTAGTGGCTCTCCCTTCTTTTGGTCATGGCCGGGGAAGTTACCACAAGCTTCATCAGACTTGATCTACTCGCACATCACAGGGAATGTTTGATCCATCCCTACTTGAATCAACTTCAGCTTCCTGCCTGAATGATAGTCTGTTTATACCTTTTAGGCACCTATTTTCTGAGGATACAGTAGGTACTGAAGAAGGGAAGAAAACCTGTCTCTAGGAAATCTTATATTGGCAACTAGATAGTTTTGTAGTTAGTGCCAAGACAAGAACTGGAACCCTTTTAAAGCGAGTATTTATTTGATACTGTAATATTTGTGCAAGCTATTTCCACTGGGCTTTCTTACTCCTCTATCAAGGTTCATTTGTCTGCCATTTCAGCATGTTTGTCCACCCCAGTCAATGCATTACCATATATATCCCAAATAACTGAGGCCCCAAGACCGAACCCTGGGGCACGCCGCTTGTTACAGGTGTACTGCTCGAGGTGGCTTCCCCTATTTTGACTACGTGGGTTCTATCAGTGAGCCAGTTTTGCTACACATCTGGTAACATATGGATTGATGCCTAGTTGAGCACATTTATCTTTTATGCCTGAGTGGGGAATAGTGTCAAAGGCTTTGGCCAGGTCAAGGTAGGCAGTGTTCACCATCTTCCCCTAGCCCATGACTTTGCTGACTGTCTCAAAGAAGTCAACCAAATTTAGCAGACATGATCTTCCCTTGACAAATCCAAACTGTATGGGATCAAGTGTTTGGAGGTTGCCAATGTCCTTGTTAATGAGATCCATGATAACCCATTACATGGCTTTGCAGATCAGATTAGTTAGGTTGATGGGTCTATTATTTCCCGGATCGGTGGACACTCCACCTTTGTGTAAAGGGATGACAGTGGCCGTCCTCCACTCAGCAGGGATGAGGCCAGTACTCGGGCTTTGGCTGAATAGGGTGCCTAATGGTGCTGCACATTCCTGCCTAAGTTCACATATGATGCAGCCTGGGGTGGTGTTAGGTCCCATGGAGGTTGTATATTTTGCCTTTGAGAGAGGAGTGATGACCTGTTCCCTAGTTATAAAGGGGAAGGGGCAGGTACTGGGGATGTCCTGATTTACTGATTTAGGGGACAGAGGGGTAAAGTTTGCGCTGAATCTGTCAGCCAGGAAGTTTGCTATATCTGCAGCATTTGTATATGTGGTGTCCTTGACCACCAGTTCTGAACAGATCTGGGTGCTTCCTTTGAGATTGCGGACATATGTGAAGAAGGCCTTATGACTGTCTCTAGTAGATGTGGCCAATTTTGACTCGAAATTTGCATTGGAGGATTTTACTAGTGCTCTTATTTGCTTGTTCAGGCTAAGGAGACATTGCTTACAATTGAGCATCTGCTCCTTCTTGGTCTTGGACAGCAGTTTTTTCCTTTCCTTTTGTTATAGAGTTTATTTATTTCAGATGTCCACCAGGCAAGTTTACTCTTCCTTGCAGAGGATGATTTAGTCCTGTCGGGTATTCCTGATTCCATGCATCTATATAAATGCTTGTATAGCGCTTTGGAGTCATTTTGGATATTGGTGCCAGTTCCTGCAGAGGGAGTGGGGGCTGTGAAGCTGTTTATACCATCTCACAAGAGGCTATAGTCAGCTTTGGAGACGTTTTTGTGTCTGATCCTAGCTAGAGGGGGGTTGGGGGAGATGGCGACTTCGAAAGTGACTGCTTTGTGGTTGGATCTTACCAGGGAGGATGATACTATAGGGATGCTGCAGTGGTTACTCATGTTGGTTAATACCAAGTCCAAGATGATATCACCGTTGTGGGGGTATTGACTAGCTGTTCCAAGGCATTTGCGTTCTAGCATGAGTAGTTCTTCCAGTGTAAGTTTGGGAAGTTAGTCACCCAGGATCAGGGTAAAGGGTTGAATCTTGATAGATTCAAACAGGTCCAAATAGGTGGATTGGGCATCTTGAGTCAGATTTGGGGGCCAGTAGCTAGCTATGATTTGAATAGGGGTCTTGTCAATGGTTAACTGCAGCTGGAGTGTCTCCTGTGCATCATACTGCTTGACCAGTCTGGAGGTGTGTATGTCTTTAATGTATATTGAAACTCCACCTCCTTTGGCTTTACTGCCCACAGTTTGGGGTCTGAATGTATGATAGGATGAGTAACCAGGTAAGGCTGGGGTGCTCTCCACAGCTTTGAACCAGGTTTCTGTGACTGCACAGATGTCAGCATTTTCCAGGCTTAGGAATGCTTGCAATGAGTGCAGTTTCATGTTTAGACTCCTAGCGCTTAGCAGCATGACCTTTAATTTGTGTTTTTTTGAAATTTTTATGTTGGTAGTTTTAACCGCATCACTTTTCCTATAAAAGGCACTGTAGGGTAGGCAAGAGCCTTTGCCAGAAGCCTGAAGCCCAGGTGAGACAGATGCAGGCCTTCTCTGGCAAAGCATCGTGGTCTGTTGGTCAGATCTTCCTAGGCTGTCTGGTACTGGATCCCCCCCTGGAATGATACCAGAAAGTAAGCCAATTGTTAAAGTCAATCAGTTTCTGTTTGTATTGAGGCATCATTCTGGGTAACGGCAGAATGCTGCTTAAGGCTAAGGACATACCTGCTTGGGACACACAATCCGCAAGCTCAGTACTGTTGTTGAGAGACTTGAATGCATGTGTGATATGGCGGATTCTGGCACCCAACAGACAACTAACTGTGACTTTCTCCTTATCCAGCCTGGCGAGAGGCACATCTGTGCGTCTCACAATGAAGTCTCCTATGACTAATATATTGGGCTTATGGTAAAGCCTTAGTGGTTGTGAGGCACAGGTGTGTGCACTGTGTGTGGTATGTGGAGTGGAGGGCTGTGGAGATCGTGTGAGTTTTTGCCTCAGAGGTCTCCTTTGTTTGTGTATATTTATGTGAAGGACCTCCCCTTACGTAGGTGTGTGTTGTGTAGGTGTGGGTGGTGGTTGAGGTGTAGTGATTGTGTTGACAACCTTTTTCACTACCAGATATACTGGCTTGAGGCGGAGAGTGCTTGGATTCTAGTTCCTAATATAATCACATCTCTCTCAAATTGTGTTCCTAGGTGGTAGTAGTAGATAGTTGTCTGTGTACATGAGGCAGTTGCTACACTGTCTCAGGATGCCCATATCAACCAGTCTGGCAGGAGAAACTCTAGGAAATTTTCCATCCATATTTGTCAGAAACTGAGGGACAAAGGCCAAGGAGAGCTAAGGGGTGGGCCTAAAGCCCAATAACACTTAATTTTGATAGGCTGTAAGCAAGCAGTAATAAATGCAAAAGAAAAGATGCAGTTGAACACTTTAGAGAACAGGCAGCAAGTAGCAGGAAAAAGTAAGGCAAGAAGAAGTAGAGTGGTAGGAAGAAACAAATTAGAAAAGTATGTACAGCTGAATAAAGTGTCTTATATATATATATATATATATATATATATATGTGTATATATGTGTGTGTATATATATATATATATATATATATGTGTATATATATATATATATATATATATATATATA
This sequence comes from Protopterus annectens, assembly GCF_019279795.1. NCBI lineage: Eukaryota > Metazoa > Chordata > Ceratodontiformes > Protopteridae > Protopterus > Protopterus annectens. The sequence goes on from NC_056745.1 coordinate 439,964,231, forward strand.
TATATATGTGTGTGTGTAAAAAATTCAAGGTCACGTGACTAAGGGGTTTGGTGTTCCCAAATGATCTCTGTATTGGGTAGAATGACCTAAAGAGCTGAGACTGGGAGGAGTGTCCCAGATCAAATTTACAGCAGGGGCGGGCAACTTCAAGAAGCACCAACTTTAAGAAAACAACAGGAATGGGAGGGTGGGAGAAAAACGTTTCAGCACAGATCAGAAAACAATGCCAGCAAATGTATAAATAGTTCAGTCAAGCAAAAATAGACAGTGCAGAACTCCGAGCAAAGTGCCAAAAAATATACTTATCAGCTCTATATTTCCAGATTGAGAAGCACTCAGTCAGAACACAAGGAGATTCTAGCAGTGATCTGCAGGAATTTACAAAAAGGGAATGTTTTTATACCAGCAAGCCTTGAGGCAATCAGATATCACAAAAGCTGTTAGACCAGTTTTACCAACTTTTAAGAGCACAACAGCTTGTTACTCTGACTTCTGTAAGAAAATTATATAAGTTGCAACATCGTGTAGTGGGACAACCTTTATTTTTCGCAAAGATAAGGTTTTCATTTTTTTTATTTTATGCCTAAAGTATTACCTGAGCTTACTTGCCTAGCTATCCATCTCTATGATTTTGTTATTAAGCTTTAGAAAGAAAAGGATCTTCCATACCTCTGGATGTCCACAGGCTACTCTGATATTATCTTGACATAACTAAAGTTTTGAGAGACACTCATTTCTTATGAAGGTAAGAAAAACAGGACAACCTTTGTCAAAATCAGACTATTTCCAAGTGGATGTCTCATGCTGTTCCCTTTTGTTTTATCCACCATAGTAATGGTAACGGGTGGATTCTAGAACTGTTCTAGAAGCATTAACTTATTCTTTTGTGTATACCCTTGTAAAGCCTACAAACTAGATTCCTTCTCCAGGTCTAGGGCAGGCTTTCCCATTATCCTGGTGCTCCTGAATCCTTCCTCCTCCCAGTTAGTATATGCCGTGGTAGTCTACCTATATAGCTAATGCTAAGACAGTGGTGATCAAATGATCAACATACTACAGCTGTATAAGTAAACTTACTGTAACAGTAAATGTTTGAATAATCAGTGCTGCAGTTGTCACACCATCTCCCAATCCTCCTCATTGTTGTACGTTTTTGTAGACAGGATTGTGAGGATTTTTATTTTTAGTTTCCTAGCATTTACCTTTTTTAGGGCTCTAGCCTCCCTCTCTCAGTTGGCATGAAAGCTCTGAAGGGCTTGGCACCCTAACCACTCTTTCTTCAGCTCTGCTCTTACTGATTAATGGTTTGGCTTCATGGGAAATTGATCTTAAGCTTTGGAAACTGGCAGACTTATATTGTATATATGTGTTGTCTCCTTTCACACTCTCACTATCTTTCTTCATAGAGCAGAGCCTTCAGTCACTACATCTGACCTCGATATTGCAGAAACTCTGCCACAAGGCCCTACACCTGCAAGTTTACTGAGAATTTTGTCAGTGTTTACAGTCTGCAGTTACTACATCTGACCTCGAACTCTGCCATAAGGCTGTACATCCACAAGTTTACTGACAGTTTTGTCAGTGTTTAATGTAAGCATGTTTATCATGAAAACCTTGCTGTGTATTAACTTTAATCAATTAAATACATGCCTGCTCTGTGATTGACGGTCTCTCTCTAATGATCCATGCACTCTAAGGACCTCTAATTTAGTTGGCCACTGCCCTCTTTTGCTTCACCAGTAAACTGTACTGCTTATGCCAGTCATTTATCTCAGGAAACGACAGACAACCCGTTTTACTTGCATATCTTGGTTAATTGATTTTTTTTTTGGCTATAAACTGATTGATCTCAGTTGTAAATTGACCACCTGACATCTGTGAAAATTATGCTACTCTTCAGCTTATCCTCTATTCTTCTCCTCCTACTGTGCCATCTTTCATCCTACCATGATTCAATAATGTCTCGCAATATCCCTCAACCTCTGTCCCAACCTCCTGTCCATACTTCCTATTTACACTCTCCACACATTGCACCAAACCTATTTAGTATTGCCCCCTTGCCTTTATTCCAAATATAGGCTGCTTAATTGCACTCGGCTCAAACCAAAACAAAATTATTTGCAAGAATTCTCTCCAAAAACAAGTATGTTTAATTCCCCAATATTATTAAAATCCTTCTAGGAGGAGATGTACACCCTAATCCTTGACCCACCTATTGCAATGAGCATAAAGGTAATTATCTCCCATGCGCTTCTGTAACCCAACCCTGGTGTTCTAATTTTTACTGCAGTAAATGTTAGAAGTTTAAGAAAAAAAAAACTGCTGACCTACATGCTTGGATTGTCTAACACAATGCCTAATGTTCTCGCTGTAACTGAAACTTGGCTTAAAACCAGCATAAATTACTCTGAAGTTGTACCTCCTGGCTATAATATCATCTGCATTGACAGTATAAAGAGGAAAGGTGGTGTGATGGTGTAGCTTTAATATTTCCAAGTACCTACCATGTTTCCCCTTACAGCAAGCCAACACCAAAATTCAGTTCAGCAGAGCTTCTTATTGCTTTCCTCAAAATAAACAGTTGTAAACAAATATGTATTACTGCCCTTTATATCCCTCCTAGTGATAATACAACTATACTGAAAGATGTCCTGCACAGGATAGCCATAATATTTCCACAAGAAAAATATTACTAGGTGATATGAATATCAGTTGGTTGGACATAAACTCTAAGTCCCCTACATCTAGCATGAACTTGTATAGTTTCACACATTATAGCAAGATATCAAATTCTCTATTAGACTGGATCCCAGTATCAGATCCTAGCAAGTACTCCACCACAGGTACATTGTCAGACTCTGTGATCATCTGTTTTTTTCAGGGGAAGATTGCACCTCTCATTCTAAGGCTTCTGTATAGTGGTGAAAGCCCTTCCCCACCCCATAGTGTATTTTTTTAGGCAAAGGCAAACTAATGGACCTCCTAACATAACTAGTAAAGCAAATCAAACACAAGGCCACATCAGGTGCTAGGACTCTAAATAAGTTACCTGATTTTAAGGCTCTCCTGCATTTGGAGCACATTCTTGTGTCTTGTTACTGAAACTCAGTTTAAATACTTGGAGAGCAGTCCCTCTATACCTGTATTTTGTGCATACCTTGTAGAAACTGTGGTGGCATATCCATATTAGAGACTATGTTACCTCGAGACAAATTGAGAAACCCAAAATCAGAACTTATTGAGAACCAAATCACACAGAATAGGCACAATTATCAGATCATAGCTTCCCCCATGTCCCCTTAAAACCATTATTATATTCCTAAATGTTCTGGATGAACTTCCTGTAAATAGAAAGTCCAAATTCCTAGTATACTTTCATTACCCAATGATTAACTGAGAAACTTGTACTCAATGATTAACTGGCACGCTTGTACCTCAGATGTAGGTTATGCTCAAAACTGCTTAGACCAAAGAACACACTAGAGGACAAAATGTTCTTAACCAGGTCCTTACAGGCATAGCAGCTGTTTGTACTATTACCATTCACCGATTAAATCCAGTCACAAAGTAACCTTCTCCATCAAAATCTCTAAGCCTTCAGATGCAAATGTCACTGAATTCAAGGACTACAAATCTAAACTTTTATGACAAAGTCACCAAATTCGCATATAGCTAGCTGTGTTACCCAAGATGTTAATAGGCTAGCTTCTTGCCCACCTTGGGTACGTACTCAAAAAGGTGTACAGTGTCTACATGTGTAAACAAGTATGTGTATTTAAACTCATTTCACTTGCTTCCACAACAATGGAGAATGTTGCTGCTGACAAAAGCAGGAGCACATTTACTGGCGTTATGTGCCTACTGTTGCTAAAATGCTTCAGCTGTATATTCTGTACATATTTGCTGTTGTGTTCTCACTGTAACATTAACTACACAAAAAAAAAACATAATGGATACACCAAGAACTCTACACAGATAATTTCAACAAAAGCAAAGTAAGCTCAAAGCTCCACGCAGTAAAAATTTTAGAAATGTATTATCAAATTGTAAAATAAGATAAACAAGGACAAAGAGGAGGAGGATGGATCCAGCCTCCCGAGAGGGAGCTTACCATCACCTCTTCCTTGTTCAACCTGGTGAGTAGCATGTCTGTGCATTTCACTGTGAAGTCTCCTGTAACTATATACCTTGTGATGTGATCTTAAGGACTTGTGTGTGTCGGTATTCATTCAGGGTGGTGCTGTATGTCCTTGGTGCTCTTCAGGGATTTGAGATTATGGTTTGTGGCTCAGAGGCCTTCTGTCAGTATATCAGAATATCAGTGAAGGAGCCCTCTGCAGTGGGTGATTTGTACCTGTCCAACATCCTCCTGTGATTGGACATAACCTTTTTTCAAGTTGTTGGATTTCCAGGAAATCAAACAGATATGGCTATGCAGTTGTTTTCTTCCTGCCTTTTAGGTTGTGCTCGTTGAGTGCATGGGATTATCCAGAGGGAGGGAGTGCAGAGGCTTGGCACATTGTCCTAATCTGATGTGGAACAGCTGGAGGCATGTAGGTTTTTAAGATAAAAATAAGGTCCAGCTATGTACTGCAGAATAAGTAATTCTGCAAATAACCTACTGCAGAGGTCTGCATCCTAGATCCATTAACATTGATGAGTACAAGTGCACTATATCCACAAAAATGCGTCATACTCTAAATCGGAACATGAATGAGGGCTGATTTTACTTTTATACATGTACATGTAAGCCGCGGTGGTACAGCGGTTTCGTTGTTGCCTCACAGCAAGAGGTTCTCCCATTCGATTCTCAGCTAGTGTGCAGGGAGTGCCTTCTGTGTGGAGTCTGCATGTTCTCCCCGCAGTCGAGTGGCCACCGAAAGACATGCGTAAATGGACATGCCTTCGCTGAAGGTTGGGCGTCGGGCTGGCAACTCGGCACCATAACAATCTACTGCCAATTATTAGCGGACTGGAGTTCCACTGTGGCGACCCCTTACCGGGAAAAGCTGAAAAGACAAACAACAACAGCAATATGTACATTTGTTAACCTGGTATATACATTTGTTAACCTGGTAAGCCCACTGAAAGCAGTTGTCCCTTTTCAGCGACAACACAGGCTCACTGGCTAATTAAATGACTTGCTCAGTCGCACATTTAGCAAATGGAGGTGGAAGGAATCAAACACTGTACCCTTTTGGTTACAGTAAGCAGCTTATTAACTGTTGGGCACCTTAATCCTCTATGCCAACTGACAGGATTTGGTAAAATTGGGAATTTGAATGAAAAGACTTGATCAGAATGACAAAATTCACAGAAAATTAAACATTTGTCGAGTACACTCCCAGCATGTGATCAAAAAACACCAATAACCTTTATTTCACGCTGTGTTTCTTTATGAAAATACAATGATGAGCACATTGTCATTTTAACCTAGTGGTTTATCAGCAACTAATTCAAGTGGCCAAAGTAGCTTTCATCACACCCCTTCTATCCCAGTACTGAACCTTTTTTAAAACAAAAAAAAAAAGAGAAAATTATTAAAATTCAGGCAAGCAAGATTGTTTTTTTTATTAAAATTCTGACCATCTTTATTGGTGGTTTTTGATCACTTGGCTTGGTGTGTATACCATAAATGTTTCATTTCCTGTGTGTTTTGATATTCTGATAGTCGTTTCATTTAGATGAAAGTGCTCAATAAATTTGATCTAGTCCTGCGTGGTTAGACTTATTATTGGGAGTTTGTCTTCACCTCAGTTATTTTTCGTTAACCAGTTTTGTTTTTGTGACATTAAAAAATAGAACATTTAAACTCTGTATGTAGAACTGAAGCTTCAGACTGAGAAATCCGGTGTGCTGCCATCTATAGAGACCTCTTTCAAAGATCAGCTGATAATGGTGAGTGCTGTCACATTGGTTTAATTTTGGGCTTTATTGCTGATTAGAATGTACTGCCAAATTTTTAAATAATTTTAAAATAATGTCATGGAGAAAATACTGTCTGCATTTGTTTAACTTTATTGGGGTGTACGTTAATTATTTTTAATGCTTTCTTCAGCTTGATACTGCAGCAGTGACCCTGTTTGATTTATTAGTCAAAAATGATAACACTAATCACTCAAAGAATGCTGCAAATGGAATGAGACAGATGCCAGTTTCCACAGTTCCATCCCCAGGAGTTACAGGTACTTATTGTTCTACAGATGTATGAATAGTATGTCAAATTTTGTTATGATAGTAGTAATAGAAAGGGACACTATATCCAGTTATTAAAATTGCTTCGCCCATATTTTTCTGTTCCTTGGAGTTAGTCGTGTTTTAAATCATTGCACTCCTTCCCCTGCAGTCATTTTTGCTTCCTCCAAGCATTTTGTACCTTTATCCTTAAATCCTGTCTTTAGTGTGAAGTGTAGTGTTTTTACATATTTGCACATGTATTCAAAGACATTATTTCTTGAACAAAAAGTACATCTGATTAGTGAAGGTAGGATACCAGATTCCTTTTGTGAAGCATGCTGTCATTAAAGGAAGCTAGTGAAGTACTTATAAGTCACAGTGCTGTGCCTTTATGTGTATATACAGACACCAACAGAAGACTAAAAGCTTCAGTGAGTACTTCTTACAGCTCTTGTACTGCCGCTGTTCTTGCATCTTTTCCTGCTGTTCATTTGTATTTCAGTCTTTCAAATCACTTTTTGACTCGCATTTCATCACATCTTTTGGGAAACCTTTCCAGGGCTAACTATGACATTTAAGACCACATTTTTTGGTTTGCAAACCAAGTTTTGAAAAGCTTTGAAGAAAAAAATTAAAAAAAAAATGTTGAGCCTGTGCATATTTATTCTTTTGTTGTACCTGAAGGTAAATGTTTGAGTAGGCTACTGTTGTAGGCAGACAGTTTGTACAGATGTGTTAGAGTGTAGAGGTGTATTAACATGTGCCTATTAGATACAGATGTGTTAGAGTGTAGAGGTGTATTAACATGTGCCTATTAGATACAGATGTGTTAGAGTGTAGAGGTGTATTAACATGTGCCTATTAGATACAGATGTGTTAGAGTGTAGAGGTGTATTAACATGTGCCTATTAGATACAGATGTGTTAGAGTGTAGAGGTGTATTAACATGTGCCTATTAGATACAGATGTGTTAGAGTGTAGAGGTGTATTAACATGTGCCTATTAGATAATGGAACTGTATACTTTTTTTTTTTTTTTTTTTAACTAATGTCTGTTAAGAACCCTACCCTAAACTGTTCATTGAGGAAATCTGGTGTGGTCACGCCTTGTGCCATCTTCATTTTTATTTCTGTTAACATTGGTAAAATTCTGTACACTTCACTAATTGACTACCATTCATTTGAAAACATTATCGCTTTTCTTTTCTGTTACAGTTCGAAAGTGCCTCTGATTTTGTGGCCTTTTTAATTGTCTTTTTCCTTACAATTATCCTTTAATAGAATTCCTGAAAGTTTTAGTCAAAAGATATTTTTGATTATTTTCCGTTTATTAGTTTGTTTCCATACTTTATCTGTTTCTGTAGTTTTTAAAAATTCCATAGGGTTCTATTTGAAATGTGTGCGTTTAATAAAGAAGCTGCAATGCAAGGAGAGAACTTGACATCTGGGAGTAGCTTAATTTGGTGGCCATTTTATGCTGAGGAGAAAAGCATGAAATGGAAAATTTAGTGTGGGTGCTTAGGATCACGGTTGAGGGGGGGGGCAGAGGTGCAGTCTAGACACAAGTGTTTTGCACTGCTGCGCTGAAAAGGTTGTCATCTGTTGGGACAAGATTCTAAATGGAATGGGAAGAATGACAGAACTGCATTAAAGTGTAGAACAGATGGATTGGCTTGCAAATGCTTTCCTCTTCTGCTGTAAATTATCTATTAACACCCTCTCGCTCAGGGGAATGCATGCATGCATGGTGTCACGTGCCAGACTAAGAGAACGTACAAAGCCTATTTGCTGTCCATTTCATTTATGCCAGTCATAGTGCTTGAGTTTTGTGGGGGAGTAGCAGCAAGAGTTTTTAGCTGCGACGTCTTTGCAACCTGTGCAGAGATGTGACGACCTGACAGTCATTTAGTATGTTTTTTTTTTCCTAGAGCATGGGACCTTTGTAAGAGGAGAGGGTAATGAGGCTATGTTCAGCACAACCCACTCTTCAGTGGTGTAGATTAGATTGTTTGCTTTTAGAATGTGTTAGCCTCCTAGCAGAAGTTTGTCTGAGTTTAACTTGCTGTTGTAGCATCTGTCATATTTCCCCTTTTTGATTGAATGTGTCAGACTTTTTAGGCAGCACAGTACAGAATTACAAGGCACACAGATATGTCCCTTTCAGATTATTGCTGTGGTGGGTCCTACTGGTTTTAGTTATTCTCTAAAGGCCCAATTATGGTGATACCTCTCAACCTAGTAGTTTCAGAAATCTACATAAGCCACTACCCCAAAATAAGGGCAGGTTTTCAATACTGCCCTTATGAATATAAATGGTTGTCCGAAGGAACTATTCAGAAAATCAAATCTATGTCATTACTTAGCATTTCCAATCATCATGGATTTACATGCAGATCACATTTATGATGAAGAGCTCAAATACACGAGTCATCGCTTTAGAGTTTCTGGAAGACAAGGCCCTTGCCCTGTATTATGTCTCATACAGGCTTTTATAGGGGAGATCTATGCCTGGCCTACAGGGCATTGTCAGACACCACTCTGATGAATCTCCTGCATATCCACAACATACGCAGCACCAGAATTACACATTCTAAACACTTAAAGCTTGCCTGTGATATAAATAGGACCTGTTGCAGATATAGGTATGTATCCCAGAGACTACTCCATCTATGGATCAGGCTCCCCATCCATGTGAAGCAGAGTTCCTCCCTAAGCCAATTCATGAGCAACTTGTACGATTTCTTTATTTCCAGTTAGATTCCGGGTGAAGTAGACTGTCCACAGAGAAACCCATTTTCAGTGGAGGCCCGGGTAGAATAGCTCCGTGAAACACATTACAGTACAGGTAGCAGTCGAATAAAAATAACAGTACATATCAATAATAGAAAGCATGAGCACAATTGCCCATAGTGTAAAAATATCATGCAGATACATTTTAACAAATTCACACAGTAAAAGTCAAAAGCTGTTTACAAGATTTACAGAGTTTGAGACAATTGGTAACATGTAATGGAAGGTATCATGATTCCCACATCTGGCATCTGATGCAGCTGTACCAGAGATTTGCCAAAGGGGACATGTCTTACGGTCACCTACTGGGGGATGCTGGTTATGCACTGGAGCCGTGGCTGATGACACCCATCAGAAATGCACAGACACCCGTACAAGAACTCCATAATGAGGCACACACACTGACCATAATTATAATAGAGCGTGTGTTTGCAATGCAAACATGTATACATCCGGTGGAGCCTTGTAGTAATCACCAGCTACATGAACTCAAATTGTCATCTTATGTGACATGCTACACAGTATGATCCTATGGAAACAGCTTCAGCAGGAACAGCACGGGGCAGGGTCACACATCCCCCCACCATTGCCAAGGCCTGTACAGCCACAGAGTGACTTGGAGGAGGAACAACATGAGCCTGCCCCAGTAGGAAGAACGAGGTGTTCTCAATATGCCCTGGTATTTGGCAGAGAGGCAACGCATAGCACATACACTGACACAGGAGGCACCCAGGGAATGACCCGTTTCTCTGAAGCACAGATACATTAAAAGTGATGCCAAACATGAACACTACCTGTGCCCAACCACGTTTAGTGAGTGTACTATGTGCATCCGACATAGGCAGCCCTCCAGCACCATCCTCAATACTGGCACACCCACAAGGTAAGTCACTCACCTTACCAATTGCCAAATGGAGTAGTATGTGTTGTTACCTGTATCTATGGTATTGATGTGAGCATGAAGGGAATCTGGTGGCTGAATGGGATGCCAGCAAATATTAGACACCTATAGTGGCAGCATGAGATCTGTAACAAATACTGGTATCACCATAGAAGTTTGTACTACACATGATGACAAACACCCACTGCAGGAAATGTGCTGGGCCACATTTGTGTCCATATGACACACACATGCCAGTCAGGGATGTTCACATACCCAATAACATTCTCAGACAGCAGGATAGGTGTAGACAACCACCATCAAAGGCTGTGCTAAGGCCTCTGAATGATTCCTATGGGTAACCCCCCCCCCCCCCCCCAGGCCTACACAGACAGACTTTCTACATCAGGTCATTTGGATATTAGTTCTGTAGGGTAGGAAGTCAGAAACTAATATGCAAGTCAATCAAACCTAAGACCTGTAGTACACTGATATGCCTGTAGTCAGCATGATAGGTTAGAAAACAGAATGAAATATAGTAGCAGACATACCAGTAGAGTCATAGCAAATGTGTACAAGTGTCAGGTCTGCCCCACCAATCCTGTGTAGATGTAGAAACAGTCATGTGTGCACCACCCATATCCTATGTAGACATGCAGTAACAGTCATGTGTGCCCCACCAATCCTATGCAGACATGTAGTAACAGTTAGGTGTGCCCCCACAATCTAATGTAGAAATGTAGTAACAGTCCAGTGTGAACCACCCCCACTGCCATGCACCACTGTAGAAACAGGTGTGCCTCACCCAATCCTATGTAGACATGTAGTAACAGTCAGGTTTGCCCCCCCAATCCTGTGTAGACATGTAGTAACAGTCAGGTTTTCTCCCATCAATACTATGTAGAAATTTAGTAACAGTCAGGTGTGCCCCACCACATGCCACCATAACAGGAATGCCCTATACATATCTGTGAGTCAGATGCAAGTAGTGTAGATAACACACATGCACCCAGTTCACCCAAACACCAACCACAGGTACCTCTCTGGGCGTTTACCAGCTTTTGGGTTATGAACATATGACCCCCACCTGTGTATGGCAATAGTGAAAGAATGCAGCATATACAGTACAGGTGTCCCACCCATGTGTGTCCTTAACTGTAGGTATCACCCTGCCAGCATCCACACCACCTGATCAATACTGATAGAAAGTATTGGCATGAACACCTAGCACACCTACTCTGTCACCCCAGGGTAATATACTGTATGGCGGTCTGGGACTGTAGGACTGACAGAATTCAACGTCTTGCCACAGCTGGCCTGCATCAGCACCAGATGGTCTATAGGCCCCTGTCAAAGGCCTGTGTCTCACACCTAAGCACCATGTTCAATCATAGCCTCACGTCAGGCTTTGTGCCCATTGAATGGTGCACAGCGACAGTTATCCTTCTCCACAAAGGGGGAGCCACCACTGATCCCGGGAACTATTGCCCTATTAGCCTGATGAGCCAGGTCTGTAATGCCATGGAATGTATCATCATGGAACTCATAAACAAAGACATTGGTAACCTCTAAACTGTGGACCCCACCCAGTTCAGGTTTGTGAAAGGCAAATCTTGCCTCTTGAACCTGATCGACTTCTTTGAGGCAGTCACCAAAGCCGTGGATTGGGGTAAGGTGGTTCCTACAGCCTATGTTGACCTTGCCAAGGCTTTTGACACCATCCCACATTCCAGAATTATAGCCAAACTCACTAAACTAGGTATAAATCTCTACATCACAAGATGGGTTGTCAACTGGCTCACTGACGGAACCCACAATGCAAAAGTTGCAGACTCCAAATCTGACTTCAAACCATTGACAAGTGGAGTACCACAGGGTTCAGTCCTGGGACCTCTGCTGTTTGGTATCTACTTCTCTGAAGTACAGGCCAACACAGAAGGCCTCTGGCTAATGAAGTTCGCAGATGACTGCAAACTAGGAGCCATAGTCAAGTCCCCAAATGATGTGGACATCCTACAGAAGGGCTTCACTGAGACAGATGCCTGCTGTCAAAGCCATGGCCTCAAACTCAATGCCAAAAGGTGCATTGTCATCCCCTTTAGTCAAAACTCTGTACCCATGAACTGCCACATAGGTGGCAGTCTTCTTAACGCTGAATGGTGTGATAAGAGACCTTGGGACCCAGGTGGACAGTAGTCTCTCCCTTGTGAATCACATCACCATTATAGTCAGGAAATCCTTCTACGTGGCGCACCTCATCACAAAAGGGTTCTCATCCAAAAAAAAAAAAAGAGATCATTGTTCCCCTCTACTCGACACTCATTAGACCCATTATATAGTAAAACTTCCCTTTAGGAATGTACCTCACAAGACATCTGCAGCAGCTGGAAAGGCCACAAAAGTACCCCACAAAGAGAATTACTGGCCTCAAACAGATGACCTACACTGACTGTCTCAAAAAACTCCAGCTTTACTCCGTCGCATATCACCTACTCAGAGGCAATCTCTGCCTAACATACAAAGCTATGTCAAACCCAGAGCTGTTGGACATGCTACACCTAAAGAAATCCCAATCCCTCCAAGCTACATGCTCAAGGCACCTAAACCTTGTCACCACAATAAACAGGACATGCTGGAGGGATAGATTCCTGTCCCAGAGACTTCCCATACTTTGGAACAAGCTACCCATCTATGTCGAGCAAAGTTCCTCATTAGCAGTCTTCAATAAAAATCTTGATGAGTGGATGGGAAATAGGAAATACACCCTGAGGATCACTTCTGTGGCTCTGATCAACAGGGGCACAGGAAAATAACTTTCTTGGGTGGAGTAAACCAGGGAACCTTGTTGGCTAGGCTTACTTAGGCCCTTGGGCCAATAGCCTAGTACCTACCTACAACTACAGGCTAAAGGCCCTGTCCTCTACTCAGTCTCCTACAGACTCCTCAGAGTTGACCTCTGTCTGGCATACAAAGCAATCTCAGACCCCACCTTGTTGGAACTGCTGCATATCCGTAAGTCGAGCTCCACTCGAGTAACCTGCACATGTGACCTCAACCTGGTCTGTGACATCAATAGGACTTGGCGGGACAGATATGTGTCCCAGAGACTCCCTCTTCTGTGGAATAGACTCCTGCTCCATATCAAGCAGAGCACCTCATTAACCCTTTTTAAGTGTAACCTGAATAACTGGATGGGGAACAGAAAATACACCCCTGGGATTCCACCTGTGGCATCAGGTGCTGACTTATCAGAACATGGGCTAAATTTGTGGCTAGGCTTGTAAGGGCCTCAGGGGAATAGCCTAGTAACTTCCTATGATCCCATGATAATACACAGTTTGAATCAGAATTTGCCAAACATAAAATGTTCACTTACCTGTAATGTCCAAGTATGCTGTCTAAATAAGTCCCATTAATTCTTCTAGCAGCCATCTCCTACAAAGCTGACTGCTTCTCAGAATGTCTTGCACAAAATCCACATCCACAAAGTGAGAGTGATGTAACTATTTTTTATATATTTAGTCAGCCCTTTAGTTAATGCAACAAACTGTACGAAATTGTGAATTTTCGGTGGAGATTGATATCTGCAGAAAATAATAAAGCTAAATATACATTTTAAGTGCTCTGTTTATCGGCCTGTAACAGACTTGGAACAGCTATGAAAAAATAATGGAAAATCTAGGGAATCATAAATATCAGCTGCCCAAGAGGAGAGTTGTAAAGACAGAGGGTGGCATAAAAGGAAACATATTCATTTTAATGACATTCTTCCCCTGCACGAATCAAAACCTCTAAATGTACGAGTTGGGTTAAGTTTACAGAAAATGGCATCTCAAGATGATCTGCAACACAAGCTCAAAAAGTACATTAAAGTATTTTGTCTGATATACTTGATTTGTTTGTAGTGTCATGGTCTTGCAATGCACTCACCAGTGCACATACTGTTTATAAAATACTATGTATATACCTTTGTCAAAGTCTTCTAGACACACCCTAAAAGATCTCATCCTTCAGCACAGACAAGGTAGCACATACTCCTCTTCCTCTCCCACATACCTCAAGTCCATGCAGGTCACCCAAAAGTTACGAGAAAAGCCACCAACTCTGCTTCCATACAAGGATGTGACTTTGTCATATGTCATAGGTTCATAGGAGTTGTAAATCAACTGAGCTGCAAGGAAATTTCAGCTTTGCCAGTACCCACCCATAAGCCTTTCCTCCCTTTTCAAGAAGGGCCAGTCCATTCATACCAGGGGTGAATTTATGAATACTCAAATAGTTATCCTTTTGAAAGGCAAACAGTGCGTCACACTGTTTAACTTAGAGAGTTAGTTTGTTCTAGTGAAGTGGGTAAGCACTGTGTTATAAATCTATCCCTCCACCATGTTTATTTATTTGTTGGAGTGGATTTAGATCTATGGTCCTAGTATTAGCTGGGTTATTTGATTTATGGATGCATAACAGTTTTTGGACTACTGGATCAATTGTAACCAGCAAAGTCATCATGCTGCACTTCAGTAACATGTGATAACCCTGCCCCTAACTCTAACCTGCATCTTAAACTTAAAAAAAGATGTTCCCGTAGCACTACCACTACAGAAGACAGTTAGGACTCTCATCACTCACGTGCACATAGGTGCGTGCATATACACACACTAAATCTATCCCCTAACCTAACCCTTACTCTAACCCTAATCCACACACATTAGCAGACACATGCTCGCACACACACACACACACACACACACACCCATACTAATCATCCCTCTTACCTGTTTCAGTGAAGCATACACATGAAAAAAATCTCTGTTTGATAAACTGGACATTCAAGTGAAAAACACTGTACTTCTGCCTGTTGACCAAAGCAATTATCTTCAAATCGAAACTACTACAAAGCACAAAGAATATGAAGATGCAATTACTAAGGTCCAGTTGACTCTATGGTCATACACAACAGGTAAGAACAGATGGATTCATATCTTCACTACAGTCAATCACAAATGGAATTCCGCAAAATTCAGTTCTGGGGACTAGTCCTTCTTCACATCCTTTTCTTAGATGGGAACAATGAAAAAAATTTGCAGATGACTGCAAAACTGGGAGCATTGCTTTTAATGTCGGGCACTATTTCCCTTCAACCACCCTTTCAAAAATCAAGTAGTCAACACATGGTTCAAAAATAGATACTGTCAGAAGATCACATACAAGAGTGGCCAACATGCAACTCAGGTAGACTTCCTCCTAGTAAGGAAAAGGCAATGGGGTCTAATAAGTTATTGTAAAGTCATCTACAGTGAAACAGTCAGCCCACAGAATAATCCACTGGTTGCCACAATCAGCTGTAAGCAATGATCAGAGAAGGCTCTAAGGTCAAGAGAGTTACCAGGTTGAAAACTTAGAAGTTGACTGGAGAGAAAGCACAGCAGTTCAAGGAATTGTTCATAGCTCTAGCAACTGAATAAGAAAAGGAAATAGACGGAATTGAAGAAGAATGGCAGTGCCTCAAAACAGCACACGTGAGGACTACAGATTATATATGCAGCCAAGCCAGGCATGGAAATAAGGTACATAAGGAAAGCTGGTGGTGGAAAGGAGAAGTCCAGGGAGTTGTCCAAAGAAAGAAGTGCAGCCAAAAAAAAAAAATGGGAAAAAGAAAAGACAGACCAGACTAGAAGGGAATACTGGTTGGCTAAGAAAAAGGATAAGAAAGAAGTTGCAGTAGTAAAGAATAAGGCATCAGAGGCATTCTACCAAATTCTGGAAGATGACTCAGTAGATGGCACAAAGAAAGTATATTAGGTTGCAAGGCAACGACAGAAAGATAAAGAAGACAGTTGGACACCCTTCGTACAGGATGCTAGCAACAACCTTCTCACCAGTCCATGAAAAGCAGGCAGAAGGAGTACTTCCAACAGCTTCTGAATGAAGAAAACTCCACAGAAGCTGCACTGTCCATATACAGCCTACAATGAGGGAAGAACAGGAGCCCACCATAGAAGTAGTAAGAACAGCTCTAAGAAAAATGAAGTCAGGGAGGAAGCGACAGGCTCAGATTAGGTCACAGCTGATATGATAAAGATAGTGGGTGAGATGGAAGAGAATTGGCTTCAGATGGTACTCATAGCAATGTGGAGAGAAAAGTGCATCTCAGGTGACTGGCGAATAAGCATATTAGTGCCAATGTTCAAGCACAAAGGATACATTCATAACTGTGTTCATTACAGAGCTATCAAATTCCTGTCATACTGCATGAAAGTTCTGGAGAGGGTGATTGATAAATGAATACACAGAGTAGTAGAAAGTAAGATGGGAGATGAACAGTTTGGATTCAGATCAGGATGCAGCATGACTGCTTCAACAGATAATCTGCTAACAAGAATATGCAGGCAATTACGTGATCACCATCTTTCAGTAGCAGACAAGTACCAGAAAACAAGAATGCAACCATTCAGCTCTAGTGATTGAGATGTTCTGAACCAAAATGTTCTGAATAATGCTATCACTTATTAGCTTGGGTATAAGCATATACAACAAATAGGTGAAGGCAGTGAGCCAAAATAGCGGTTTCTTTTTAGAGATGTAAAATAGTGTTGTTTTATTCACCTCCAGTTTCCATGTTGATTTTTGAAATTGTTGATCATAATGGAGGTTGGAAATAATTGTGAATATAAATAGTTAAATTTGGTCTGCTGCAGTCTGATATAGTATCTTTCTGTTAGTTTCTAAGCTAAGGTGTTGCATTTTGACAGTGAAACCAACTGTTACAATGTATCCAGTTTGCAAATTCACCGTTTGAAAGTGATTAGTTTCAAAGTTTACATGTTGTAAGCTTGGTTAAAGTTGTCATATGTAGACTTGTGTTCAACGTTGCCATAAAAAATGTATGTATATATTGCTATTTTGCATCACATGCTACCTGAAATCTTTCTTTGCTCTACTTGCCAATATTCAGGCAGAAACTTGAATTGGAATGCATTTTAAATGTATCAGTCATGTTTACAACACATGCAGAAAAACTAAGTTAATTAGCTTGAGCACTTTGAAGATGTCTTTTTTGAAATAGACAGTAAAAACAATGTGTTGTCTTTACATATGTGGTACACTATTACATAACACATCTTCCACTCTCCTCCAGTGATGATCTCCCAGGCAAAAACATTAGTTCTGTGTAGCCAACAATGCTTGGGTATTTCCTTGTCAGTATAAACCACTGTTTTTCAGATATAGTCCTAAATCTATTCATCCTTAGCCTCTCAAGTGACTTCATACAAGACATATAGAGAACAGCCTTGGTTGTTTTCCTTCATAAAGGTGGCTCCTCAATTAATTCTAGCAACTATACATTAATAAGCCTTACTAGTCTAGCCAGAAAGACAGTGAAACATGTTACTATAGACCTCAAAAATAAATATATTTGCAACCCACAATCTCATGACCTAAATCATTTTGTCACAAGATGACCATTTGCTAAACAAAACAGATGCACATTGAAAACAGATTTCACATGAGCAACAGTAACCTTCCCTTGAAGCTCACAATGCATCGATACTCGTTTTGAGTATTCTGGTAGTTGGTGTAGAGTCAAGCTCTTGTCTCCTGTAACCAAGGTACAGGATTTGAGCCTGAGATAATTAACTAATCTGCTATCCCTAATTACACCCACACCCACACCTTTCTTACTGATGGAATGTTTGTTCATTGCAGATACATACAAACTGGGAGTTATTGTCAAGCTTTAACCACCACTGAAACATGGCTTGGTAACTCACAACTTATGCTCAACCCAAAAAAGACCGAACTACTACTTTTTCCCCCAAATCCCCCTCATATGAAAATAAAAAACAAAATTTAAAGTTGTCTATCTTGATAATACAACCATTGAAGTCACTTCTGATAGCAAATTGTCAGGGGTGATAATGGATGGTAATCTTACATTCCACCTGCAAATACAAAATAAGAAAAACTTGTAAAAAAACTAGGGATTTTTTACAGAGCCAAAAAGCATTCTTACTGACGCAGCTAAAACTACACTTGTCACTGCTTATCTCCTCCTCATTCTTCTTTATGGTGCTCCCATCCTTACTAACCTCCAGGCTCACAAAAATTGCAACTTGAACAATGCTATAACAAAGTTGCTAAATTTGCAGCAAATACTCCTTTCAGAAACCACCACCGTATAGCACTGAAAATCCTAAATTGGTTAGAATGCCACATCAACTAACATATACACAGCTTACCACCTATAAAATTATCCAGCATCCACCTGCCTGTCCAGCGTTAAAAAAACATTCTACACAACTATGTTCCCAATCGGTCATTGCAATCCACTGACCAAAAACTCCTGTCTATCCACAAACCTATCAAATCTGCTGGGCATTATCTGTATTCGTATAAGGCCTGAAACGGCTTACCTATATCCATCAGGTCAGTTCCCTCCCTCCCATCTTTCAAAACCACTCTAAAAGACTTCCTAGCTAAAATCTTCCTCTGTTCTTGCTCAAAACCAGGATAAACTATATCTCTAAATGTGAGCAAGTACCTTTCCATTCTTAAACCTCCTTACTCTCCCTTTTTCACTTCCTTACTTCTATCATATTTTCTCCCTGACTTTCTCTCTAAATATATCATAAGCCTGTTTTCCCCTCACTTCTTATTGCAATTCCTGTTTGTATTTGAGTAACCTACCTTGAATTTTTCTACAAATTGTCTAAAATTTCTCTGTTAAATGACTGTCATATAACCTGTATCGATTCTTAACCAATGTTTTTATATTATGTATAATTTGTTATAATTATTCAAACTGCAGATGTTTTTGTTTTTCTTTTGCAGATAGTAAAATTATTATTCTTAAAATGTTTTGTAATAATTTTGAGCTTTTCTCCATGGGCCTCCATTGAAAATGAGCTTCTACCCAGTCAGACTTTCCAGGTAATCTGATATCAATAAATAAACCCCCTCCTGATACTTTTACCCTTCTACAAGAACATACACACACATAAATATCTGGTGTACTGAAAACGAGCTCAAATTAATGTAAAAAATATTTAGTAGACAACCCTATCCCCCAAACATACAGCATAAATAACATGACACTTCAAATGAAAGTGTTAGGGACCTTGACTCATGGACTTAGAATCACTTATCTTGCAGACATCATGACAGCAGTAGCCAGAAAATCCTTCTTAGTATGTTACTACTTACCAACATAATATAATCCAGATCTAGAGAACTCAAGGTTTCTGTATAATCAGCATTGATTAGGCTAATTATTGAGCATAATGTTCCCTTTAGGAGATACTTCAGTAGACATATAAAACAACTAGCAAGATCCCAGATGTTCCTAAATAAAGAGATCACTGACCTAAATACCCTAAGCTAACAGGAAAAACTTAAAATACTGTTCTTTTCTTCAGAATCTTAGAGAATCTTGAGCAGAGATCAAACATTTCAACCTCTTAAAGCAAGAAGTCTGGACAAAGCCATAAATGTGGGGGAGGGGGGGCAAAATAGGGACCATTTTTAAATACTGCTCTTACAAACTTAGAAAATTGATAGAATAACAGGCTTGGTATTAGCATGAATTTTTTGAAGGGTATGAAGTCAAACTAAACTGCCTGTCATTATTTTCTGACTTCAATCTTCAATGATTTGTCAGTGATTTCCTAGAAAACCTAATTTTTGTGAAAAACAGACCAACAATCATCTTCTTCTTTTGGCTTTTTCCCAGTTGGGGGTTGCCACAGCGGATCACCTGTCCACTCGTGATTTGGCAGTGGAGTTTTACAGTGCTGAGGTGCCAGCCCGGTGCCCAACCTTCCACAGAAGACACACACACACACACCTAGGGCCAATTTGGAATGTCCAGTCCACCTACAGCATGTCTTTGGGATGTGGGAGGAAACTGGAGCACCCGGAGGAAACCCACGCAACCACAGGGAGGACATGTAGACTCCGCACAGAAGGCACCCCAACTGAAAATCAAACCGGAGAACCTCTTGCTGTGAGGCAGCAACGCTAACCGCTGCACCACCGTGGCCACCCAAAACAGACCAACAATATGAGGCACAAATCTAGAAACTCTGTGAAAATCTGCACAGTTGAGAGGTATGCAGGACATCCCTGTCTTGCCTTTTTTTTTGCCATGAAAGACCCAATTAGTTGCCTTGTATTTCTTATATCTCCACCAGCAGATAAACAAATTACACTGGAGAGAGAGATTAATTGCCCATTACAATGAAATTTATTATGCTAAGCAATGGATCAGAAGCAAGCTGTAATATAATTCTATGCATCAAGCTATACAAGACAAAAGTAAATTTATGCTGACCAATAACATTCTTTACAAGTACTGATCAATCCAGCTACATGTAACTGAGTGGAAGTAAAGTATAACATTGTCAAAGAACACACTACAACAATAAACAAACCTTTCAACCGTCCCTTATTTTGCCTAGCATTTTTGCTTCATCTCTAGTAAAATCTTGATATGAAGGAACACACTTTGGTAATAAGCATACTTCTCAGGTGTCTCTAATTTTGTAGACAGACTTTGATTTTGCCCATCCCCTGGCAAAACGATTGATTTACTGTTAAAAACACTAAGGTTTGTAGCCAATGAACAATGCCATACATTAAAGTTTCATGCTTCTTGCTCAGAACAGGCACACTGATGGAAAGCCAGTTGTTCAACTTTCCAAGAGAATTAAAGTAATATTTAAAATGGTTTCCATTGTTTGAGTCTTCCTGCCATCAAGTTTCATGCAATATTTGAAATAAAGACTTGACAGCCATGAGGGAAGCAAGTGGTACAAAATATTACAGTACTGATGTTGCTAAGTTTCTTTTGTAAAATCTATGATTTTCATTAGGGAGGATCACAGTTTGTCAACAGTAGCACATGTGTTCTGAATATGCTTGCTTATGCAACAGTTGTTACTCCATTAACTTTACAAAGTGTATTAGAATAAATTTAAAAAGCGCCCTTGATTTTTGTCTTTCTTCAAAGCTGTAGCTATGGGAATTGTAAAGAAGAAATATATTTTCTTACATCAAGATAGGACATACATACAAATTTGAATGCTTTGTGAAAAACTAAAAAAAAAAAAAATCAATAGGCGCGTTGGCGCTTTAGCGCTTCAATCGCGATCGTAAAATCAGTACCGGAATTAATTTAAGCTAGTATTATATTGCAGCATCATTGTACCCTGACCGTTTGTTTGGCAGTAACCTAAAAAAGTGGTGAGAAATACATTCAAATGTTATTAAGTCATTGACTTCTTTTACATCTGAACGTGAACGTTACTTCACATTCTTCTATTCTACCATGGCAAGTTACAGAAATTAATAGTTCAAAATATGTGCCTGATTACCGTTCTGTATCTGGAGACAAACAACTGAGACCTCTGCAGCTGATACCTGAAAGAAGCTAACATTTGACACGCTCCTCTACACGTTATTCGCACCTTCAGTGAGACTTTAGGTGAATGCTACTAACGGAAGAAGAGATTTCCCTAATCTTTGGAAAAAGGTACCTAGTGACACCTGGACACTGGGCTTTGTAATACTATTACATTCGGTCCATAATACCACCCCTAAGAGTTCTGTATTTTTATTCAGAAAGTGCAAGGTGTAAAGTCCCTTTTTCTATTTGTTTTGAACAGTTGTATTTAAAGAATTGTTGCTCATTTTGCACTTTTTTTTTTACCATCGCTCTTTTCTTGATTAGGAAACAAAACAGTTTAGAGCAATGAGGGAACTGATGGATGCAGTACAGTGCTGGTATTGCTGATAAGTTATGAAGGAAGCGATCTGTACAGAACCTTACAGTACTGATTCTGCAGTTAGTCCTGTATTTAACTCTTTTTCTTTTTTATCATTAATTGCAAACATGTTTTTAACACAGCCATGATAACTTGTATATACACGCACACACACACACACACACATATCACAGAAAGACGAACAAAGTAATTCAGTTATGCCATTTTTGGAGTGTGCCTACATCGGAACCAATGCCACATTGTATCCGTTTTCCATAGGGAATGAAAACAATTTGGGAAAGTTCAAGCATGGTCAAATTTAAAGACCGGAGGGCAGAGAAGGGGGTGTGACTGATGACATCACACAGTGGGTGGTCTTACTTGGCAGACTGAGAGCGGGATGCTCTGAAAGTAAAAACAGGGTATTTACACAAAAAACAGCAGAAGAGTGCAGATTCAGTGACATAGGCTCCCAGTACCTTACTTAAGGTACACATTGGTGACAAAAAATAAAAAAGTGTTCTGAAAGCTGCAACATTGACACTCTCCCTTTAACATCACCTATATTGCAGAGAGCGAGGTCTGCAACACTGTCATTCAGATCCTCCAGGAGCTTTTCTGAAGAAGACATCGAGAGAGTGGTGCTCAGACTCCTTAAGTCATTGGCCTTGCCAAAATTTTTATCGGCTCCGACCACTTTGGTCTCGGAGCCGATTCCTGTTACCGACCCTGCTCTTTTTCCTCCTCCAACCCAGATTGGGCTGTTGGAGCCGATGCTGTCGGTACCGACTATAGTGGTGCCCTCAGCTCCAGTACCCTGGGTGGTTGTCTCGGAGCCGAGCTCCACTCCGACACTAATGGCGCCGTCCGAAGTGTCTAGGGTCTGAAGCTCTTCGGTCGGGGACACTTGGAACCAATCCTCTTCGGTGCCAAGTCTTCCTCTTGGTGCATTGGCCCGAGTGAGCTCGGACCCTACATCGTTCTCGGAGCCAATTCCTTTGGAGCCATCGGCACCTATGCTCTTCTTGGAGCCAGGGCATCGTTCAGAGCCAGAGTAATCTGTATTCGTGAAAATGAGGAGCATGTTGGATAGTTCATCCATACCACGTAGGAGTACCGATGCTATACTCCCTCAAGTGCTGACTACAGTCTCAGCATCCTCTCTCCCCTGGGATGGTAGAGACTCACAGCCTCAGGACCCCCGTTTGGGTGGTCCCCGATCTTCCGAGACCTCCCCAGAAGATCCCGCTGAGGACCCCCCTTCGGAAGAGATAATGTAAGAGGAAGCATGTAGACTCCCCTGATGAGTCTGTCATATCTAACACTGACCTCGATGAGTTGGAGGGGTCCCCAAAGTCGTCCTCTGAAGATATCTTCTTTGCAGACATTTTAGAGATCCTCAGGCAGAGAGACAGCTGGCCCACTGTTACCCCTTCCAATGAGGAGTCAGTGTACCTGAAGGCTTTTGGGTCTCAACCCTCAGCTTCATGGGTGTCTCCTCCATTTGATGAATTACTAGATCTCGTGAGTCAGAAAGCATGACAGACTCCAGATGCCGTGGAACCGGTCCCCAGAAGGCTGAATAAATTTCTCCCCCCCCCCTAAGGACAAAGAGTTTTTATTCAAGGGTTTACCTGTTGATGCCATGGTGGTGGCGGCGGCCACTAAGTAGGAGCTAGCAGAGATGACTTCTATCCATCCACCTAATAAGGAATCCCGAGCGATGGATAGGTACGGGAAGCGTATCTTCTCTTCAGCGGCTTTTACACTCCACTGAACTGTCACATTTTACGAGACTTCAGAGAGATCTCCTAATGGAGTTAGGAGATACTCTTCAGTGTACCTCGACTGAAGCAGTCCCATCTACAGTGTCTGCTCAGTTGGCTACCCTCACATCTATTAACTCATCCATGTGGCTGATCTCCTACGCAGCTGACGGTGCGAGTAGGGTGGCGGGTCCTGGAGTCTCATTAAGGAGACACTCCTGGATGCGCCTATGCGACTTTGCTGAGCCTTTCAAGTCTACATTCACCAATGCTCCCGTGGACGGATCCTCTCTTTTTGGACCCAAGGTGAAAGATGCCCTCACCAGGTGTGAGCAGGAAGGAAAGTCTCTCTGCTGTGAGAGTCCGTTTTACCGTTCCTTATAGGCCTTACCCTAAAGGTCAAAGAGCAGCAAAATGTGGTTCAAGAAATCACAGAGACCTTTCCAGGTCACACAAGGTGATTCCTCCTTCAGAGGCAGGGGAGGAGGAAATAATGGTAGACGTCGCCCTAGAGGTAGGGGAGGCCCACAAATTTAGGGAAGTCGCGATTCCTTTCGTGACAGTCCCTATCAGCGTTCCTGATGTGGAACCCGACTGTGCGTCTCTGGAGCCGGTCGGGGGGTCGCCTGTCCTTGTACCCAGAAGCCTGGCTAAATCTCACTCAAGACAAGTGGAGTACAAGACATTATTACCAGAGGTTACTCTATACCCTTTTCCCTTCCACCACGCCCTCCCAAAAGGATCCCAGATGTACCCACCCAATCACAGGGATCAAGCAGCTATAGTCCCAACAGACCAGACAGGATTCGGAACATACTTCAGAGTCTTTTTAGTTCCAAAAAGAACAGGGGACTGGAGACGCATCCTAGACCTCAGCAGGTTAAACGAGCATGTAAAGAAGTCTCAAGTTCCGAATGGTCATTCTACAATCCACACTCCCTTTGTTGGGGAGAGACAGCTGGATGTGCTCAATAGATCTCCAGGATGCCTACTACCACATAATGATGGACAAAAGCATCAAGGAGCTACCTATGCTTCCGGCTGGGAGCCAGTCATTACCAATTTTGGGTGTTGCCCTTTGGTCTCACCACAGCCCCCCGGGTGTTCACCAAGTGCATGGCAGTAGTCACAGCTCATTTGCAGCGTCAGGGAATCCAAGTCTTTCCATACCTGGACGATTGGCTCCTGACCGCCGCCACCAGGCATCTCCTAATTCAGTCGAGAGATTCCACAATCAAGCTCTGTTCCCAGTTGGGAATCTCGATAAACTGGGAAAAATCCTCTATTTTGCCCACTCAACCTATAACTTTTATAGGAGCAAACATAGACATGGTCGATATGACAGCCAGACTACCTTCAGACAGAATACAGAATCTTGTGCAACAAATTTACAGGATACTTCCCCTTCGAAGAGTCAGAGCGAAGATGGTGTTTCAGCTTCTTGGAACTATGGCGTCAACCATAACCTTATGAGAATACTCCAGTGGCTCCTGTCATCCCAGTGGTCGTTTCAGCAGTTGCCTCTACATCATCAGATCCTGATTACAGACTCTTTCAAAAAAGACCTTTGCTGGTGGATTCAACCAGGTCATCTTACCACAGGGACTCCCTTTGTACCGCACCATCCCGTTGCCACTGTGACCACGGATGCCTCTCAGGGTGGTGGGGGGGGGCATTATCTTGGCAGGACTGTCCAAGGCACATGGCAAGAGCAGGAGGCCAATCTGCATATCAGTGTCCTAGAGATGAGGGCGGTGCTTTCTCCCTCTATGTACGATAGCTATCCAGACCGACAACATGTCGGTTGTCTGGTATCTAAACAAACAAAGGGGAACCAGATCATACCCCCTTATGTCGAGAGGCCATGCGAGTTTGGAATTGGGCGATTTCTTCCCAACGCTTTCTCATTGCAACGCACATCCCGGGGACTTCCAACGTGATAGCGGACAAGCTAAGCAGGGCAGTATTGTTACCTCACGAATGGTCCTTGAACCAGAAAATAGCCAGTATGATCTTTCACAAGTAGGGACAACCCAGCTGCGACCTCTTTGCCAGTCCCATCAACACCAAATGCAGTACCTGATGTTCATCGTGTTACCCTGCTGCAGTCATCACACTTGGGTTTTCCTGCAGTCAGGCGGTCCCGCAGTCGGCCCGAATTCCAAAGTCTTGGTCCGGTGTCGGTTGCTGTCGCTTCTTCCCTGACGTCAGAGCGCCAGGGGTATATGAGAGGCATCCGACGCCATTTTCTTCAGTCTTTCTTGCTGTGTGGTGCCCGAAGCAGAAGCAGTTCGCAAGTGCCGGTCAGCCGACACCTGAGATTTTCGAATCGAGTTTCAGTCCGAAGTCTTCAAAGCTAAGTACCCCATTGGGGAACCTTTTCTTGCCTCAGTCCGATGTCAGAAAAAGTTAACAATTGAATTTCTTTTGGGAAGCAAATACCTCATAAGGACTTGCATTCTTTTTGTGTACCTTGCCTAGGCCCAGACCACAACATCACTGGTTGTCGGTTTTGTGCTAGGTTCAATAAGCGAACTATAAAGTGACGCTTTGATTTCACATGTCACTACTTTGGTAGGAAATTTAATTACACTATGCCGTCGGAGCAACCGACTACCAGCGTGCATAAAAACCGCAAAGATAAAGATAGGCAGCCTAGATCCAAGCCAGACTCCGAGCCCTTGGCTGGGCCGGTCGCCGGTTCTCCAGTTTTCAGTGCGGCGCCTACGCAGCCCCTGGCTACTGCTGAATTGGATCCCCAGACCGTTTCTCCAGCTGAGAGTTCTAGGCCGACGCAGCCATTTTCTTTAGGCCCTCCTGATCATGTTAAAGCCAAGTTACTAGATGCACCCTTACAACAGGATGTCTTATTTGGGGTTAAAGCAGAGGAGGTTTTAAAAAAAATGGAGGATAAGGCAAAATCTATGCAGACGGTCAAAAATTTCTTACAGGTACAGCCCCCACGCTTCAGCAGAAATTGGCCAACAAAAAATTGGTCCTTTCCAGCTTCTGACAGACCACAGAGGGGTAAATACAGGCGCCCAAGGGGCAGAGGACAAGCACAAATCCCTTACAAACCTCGCCAGTGGGGCACTGCAACACAGAAGGGAGGAGAAGACAGGCCTCAAACTACTAGAAGGCAAACACAATGACTTAAACCTCAAACTGCCAAGCAAAACACTCTTGGCAGCTCCCTTGGGAGGAAAATTAGCACTTTTTGCAGACAACTGGCGCATCGTCACAAAGGACAAATGGGTCCTAGACATTATCTCACAAGGATACAGATTCCATTTCCACACCTTGCCAAGGATAAAAGGAATGCCAAACCTGCCACAAAATCAATGGGCAGAGGCACAAAAACAAATTGCAGCTTTCATGGACATGAGAGCCATTCAACTGGTACCTACACAGGAGCAAGGCCAAGGATTTTACTCAAGGCTCTTTCTAGTCCCCAGAAAGGACCAAGCTTGGAGACCCATTCTGGACCTTTCAATCTTAAACACCTTCTTGCATGTACCCAAATTCAAGATGCTAACACTACAGCAGCTTCTTCCCATGTTGGGCAAGAAAGCTTGGCTAGTAACGTTGGACCTCAAGGAGGCATACCTGCATGTCCCTATCAGACAAAATTGCAGAAGATACCTCCATTTCATTGCAGGTTCAACCCATTACCAATTCTCTGCACTGCCCTTTGGCTTATCTACTGCGCCCAGGGTCTTCACAAAATGCCTGGCACCAGTAATTGCATACTGCAGACAAAGAGGAATTCAAATATACCCATACCTGGACGCCTGCCTCATCCAAGCAGAAAGCAAGGACATTCTCTTACAACACCTGGCTTTTGTAAAACATCTTCTAAGTTGCCTAGCGTACACAGTAAACGAGAATAAATCAAAACTAGTGCCCTCACAAAATATGACATTCCTGGGTGCCAGCTTGAATACAACGGCCCAGATGGCTTATCTGACGCCAGACAAACAGCTACAATTAACTCAATACTTCAGAGCAATGGCAACAAAGACCCAACTCCCTGCAAGAAAAATTCTGCAGGCCTTGGGCTACATGGCATCTTGCATACTACTAATACCATTTGCAAAACTGCATATGAGGAAATTACAATGGTACCTAAAAAGCATATGGACTCAACACAGCCACAACTTGGAAACAATGATACCTCTCATTCGTTGCCTTCAACAGGAGTTTCTATGGTGGTCACAGGCATGTCACCTCAACAAGCGTCAGCCTTTCACCTTACCCCCAGCCAGGCAAACTATGACAACAGATGCATCGGTCTATGCCTGGGGGGCACACATGGCAGGACAGTGCATTCAAGGCATATGGACTGCAGATCAAAGGAATCTGCACATCAGTCAAAGAAATGTTCGCTGTACAAAATGCTCTGACAGCCTTCAAGGACCTCTTACATCCAGGACAGCTTATCATAAGGACAGACACCACCACAGTAATGTGGTACATAAACAAGCAAGGGGGGTACACACTCCTACCCTCTATGCAGGCAAGCAATGACCTTGTGGAACACAGCACTGGCTTACCAAGTTCAATTACAAGCTCAATTCCTGCCAGGAAAAAGAACACATTGGCAGACGACCTAAGCAGAAACATCATGGATCCCCACGAGTGGAAACTGGATCCGCAAGTATTTGCAATGATAACTCAAAAATGGGGGCTCCCAGACATAGACCTGTTTGCCAGCCCCCGAAACTATCAACTAATAAAATTTTGCACAAGGACTTTTCATCATCAAGCCTGGAAAGTGAACACACTCTCATTCAGTTGGAAAATGCTGACAGTATATGCCTTTCCTCCACTACCCCGTCTCACAAAGGTTCTGCTGAAAGTCAGGATGGAGAGACCCCAAATGATACTCATTGACCCAGACTGGCCACGCCAGCACTGGTACCCACTATTAAGGAATATGGCACAAGGCCCACCATGAATTCTACCACAAATTACCCATCTGCTCACACAGCAGGACAATCAGAGTCTACACAGCCAGCTCAAAACCTTAAACTTGGCTGCATGGCAAATCACCTAAGCAACCAGCCAGCTCCTCTCTCACAAGCTGTTATGGATGTTATTCTGGAGGCCGGGAGGCCCAGCACCAGGAAAGCCTACTCAGACAAATGGAAAAGGTTTTGCACCTGGAACCAAGCTAAAGGCCAAAATACCCTTCAGCCTGACATACCTCAGATTCTGCAATATTTAACTGAGATGTTACACAAAGGGCTTTCCTTTTCATCTATTAAAATCCACGCCTCAGCTATTTCAGCTCACTACAACACGGATCCTCCCTTATTTTCACATCCACTACTAAGGCAGTTTCTCAGAGGGGCCAAAAACATTAGGCCTCCCAGGAGAGCACCAACACCCACTTGGGACCTCAACTTTGTTCTGGAAAAACTTACGCTACCTCCTTTTGAGCCAGCTTTCTCAGTTGATTTAAAGTTTATATCATGGAAGACTGCCCTGCTGCTAGCAATTACTTCAGCGAGAAGAGTTTCAGAGCTTCAGGCACTAATGGCAGTAGAGCCCTTCCTCATTTTTCATCAAGACAGAGTTTCTCTACAAACTAACCCCTCCTTTATTCCTAAGGTGGTATCCAGTGTGGCTCTAAATCAAACCATCCATTTTACCCACCTTCTTTCCAAATCCACAGAACAAAGGAGAAAGACTCCTACATTCCTTGGACATTCACAGGCAGCTACGTTACTGCTTGGATAAAACTAAGGTTTTCAGAAAATCTGATCAGCTTTTTGTATCCTTTGCTACAGCATCACAAGGAAAGGCTGTCTCAAAACAGACCATTTCCAAATGGATAGGACATTGCATACGTTTTTGCTACACCCACCATGGAAAACCAGTTCCTGCTAGCATAAGGCCCCACTCTACCAGGGCAGCAGCTACATCTACAGCCTTCCTCAGGGGGGTGCCAACCAAGGATATTCTAGAAGCTGCAACTTGGAGTTCAGTACACACCTTCACCAAACAATACCACTTACCACTTTACTCTAAGACTAGAGCTGGCTTCGCCACTGCAGTTTTCAGGGCCTTCTAGCCTCCTCTAATCCTGTTTGACTCCACCTCCCATCCTTAGCTTTGGGATTCCACCCAAGTGTGATGACTGCAGCAGGGTAACACGATGAACATAGTACAGTTTTGTCCCTACCATAAATGTAGATGTTCGAGTGTATACCCTGCTGCAGTCCAAATTACCCTACCTCCTTCCCCTCTGACCTAACTAAGACCTTTCAAAACCTTTAAATCTGTTACAACCTTTGTGGTGTATTTGCTTATAGCTGGAGGGATTTTGTGTTTATGCTACACTTTTATTATTGGTACTATCTACTGACCACCATTTGGGAGGGGTCACCTGACATCTGGGGCAAGAAAAACTGGAGAAAATGGCGTCGGATACCTCTCATATACCCCTAGCGCTCTGACGTCAGGGAAAAAGTGACAGCAACCGACGCCGGACCAAGACTTTGGAATTCGGGCCGACTGCGAAACCGCCTGACTGCAGGATAACCCAAGTGTGATGACTGCAGCAGGGTATACACTCGAACATCTACATTTATGGTAGGTACAAAACTGTACTTTTCTCCCTCATCGCCCCTCTGGGAGAGTCTCCAAGAGATGCACTAGTCCACGATTGGCCTCCAGGACTCCTTTATGCTTTTCCTCCTTTTCCTCTCATCCCCAAGGTCATACAGAAAGCAATGCCATTGGGAAGCAAGATGATCCTCATCACTCCTTACTGGCCTCGTCAGATTTGGTTCCCTTTTCTCAGGCCTCACCTGTTGGACTGCCCATGGACTCTGAACCAAGTGCCAGACCTCCTGACAACACGTCAGGTTCTCTTCACCCCAGTCTCCACACTCTCAAACTGATAGCATGGTTGATTCAGTTCCGTCACTAGTCAGGCTTCATGATTTGTCTCCAGCTGTAATTCATATTATTACCTCTTCTCACAAGCCTTCAACTAGAAAAGTTGTATCATAGTAAATGGAAGAGATTTTCCATATGGGCAAACAATAGAGAAGTTGATCCATTTACAGCTCCCATTACTATTGTTCTAGAGTTTCTTTCAGAACTCTTTCACCAAGGTTCAGCTGCTATACTCCGAGTTCAACTAGCAGCAATATCTATTTTTTATGTGGGGATTAATGATTCCAGTCTTATGTCTCTCAAACTGTGCAAATCCTTTCTTAAGGGTTCGATGATGTTAAGACCTCCTGTGCAAGACCCCGTTCCTCCTTGGGACCTGAATTTAGTTCTGTCTAGACTTACTCTGCCACCCTTTGAACCAGCCCATAGTTGTCAGTTGAAATTTCTGTCTTGGAAGACTCTCTTTATGGTAACAATAACCTCAGCCAGGCGAGTGTCTGAATTACAGGCTGTGTCTGTTAAACCTCCATATTTAATTTTTCACAAAGATAGGGTCTCTCTCCGGACCAACCCTTCCTTTATTCCTAAAGTCTGTTCTCAATTTCACTTAAACCAAACAATTGAATTGCCAGTGTTTTTCCCTAATCACTCCAATAAAGCAGACTATACATTCCACCAGTTGGATGTGCACAGGCAACTACGTTTCTATATCCACCGGACCAAAGAATTTAGAAAATCAGAACAGCTGTTTATTTCCTTTGCTGAGGCAAGAATGGGCTTGCCAGTTTCCAAGGTTACACTTTTGAACTGGATCTCTAGTTGTATTTCCTTTATTTACAGTTCCCAAGGAAAGGAGTTACCCTTTAAAGTCAAAGTGCATTCCACCAGGTCTTTCTCTACTTCTGCTGCTTTCCAAGCCAGGACACCTATTGATAGTATTTGTGCAGCAGCAACATGGGCTACCCCTCATACCTTCATTTCTCATTATAAATTGGATTCAACTTCCAGGGGTAGAGCTTTGTTTGGTTCCACGGTACTCAGGAGTATCTTCTAGTGAGCTCATCCATTCAAGATGCTAGGGATGCTGTCCCACATGTAATAATGGAAGCGAGATAGGACTATATAACGTAAAGAAGTTATGTACTCGCCATAACGTTCCATGCATGTAGTCCATCTCGCCGAACATTATTACGAACCCACCCACCAGCCCCCTTCCTGGAGGATCTGGATACAGTTTTTCCTTTTCTCAGGGGTTTTTGCCACAAGGGCGCCTTTTATTACAGTTTATTCTTCCGGACCTTTGCCCTTTTTCCTGTTTTATTCTGGTAGACTAGTAGCAAACAAGATCTGGGCAGTGTGTGCATACATCATGGGATACCTATTAGCCATGAGCCAATCAGAAGTTTTCAGGCTTTCTAAGTGGCCGAGTCGGAGCCGAGGATTGGCTCCAAACCCACATGTAATAATGTTCGGCGAGATGGACTACATACATGGAACGTTATAGTGAGTACATAACTTCTTTTTCCGTATGTCACCACACCAGCTGCCTCCCAGATACTCTAAGTGACCACATGCCCACCTATTTTCTCAGACACAAAGTATGCCCTTCCAAGAACATCATATGCAAACTTATCAGGAACAAAAAAAGTTTGACTCTGGAATATTTAACTCCCCTCTAAAAAAAAAAAAAATGTGACTGGTCCCCTCTCAAACATCTCCAATTAGATGAAGTAGTCCAGTGCTTCAATAAATTCCTTGATATCCTCAACAACCTGGATCTCCATAAAAATTCATACAAAAGCAAAAAACTAACATTCTTAATTATCATCAGTTAAGAAACTCAGTCAAAAAACAAAAATTGATGAAAACCTATTTGACAATCCAACAAAAACATCAAAATGACCCCCAAAAATTCTGGAGTGCCATAACACAACTCAACCCCAAACAATGTACCCCTACCTCCTCAACCCCTAACAACTCAAGTCCATCGCCGCATAGCCAGCCTTATGCATAGGCCAACTAGGCAGCCGCTTAGGGCAATCACAGAGATTGCCCATCAGCAGGCTTTACATGATCAAGTAAAGGGACAGGATTTTGGTCCATCAGAGCAGCTACAGGTCCTAATACCAGAGATCTTTTTGTTGATGAAATGCTATGGCCTGTTGAGTTGGTTTAGATGTTTGAAGGGAGGTGCATGCTGAAGGTGGCATTCTATTCAGTGATGGGCCTGATGAGTGTGAATAAAGTGGGATTGTAATTTCTCTGGACCCTGAGGTGACATTTCAAAGGATAAATTGTGCAAGGTAGGATTCTTCTAATGACAGAAGTAGTCATTAAAAGAGTGTCAGTTAGCAAATGGAGTACCCAAGTCCCTGATGCGTGGGTCTGATTTAGCTGGACCGTTGTCTGTGGATTACCATGCTGATGTTAAATTTACAAAAGGGAAGCTGTACAGCATTTTTGTGAGTGTGAGAGAGTGTGTGCGAGTGCGCATGCGAGAGTGACTGTGCGGGCGAAAGTGCGTGAGAGAGTGTGCGTGAGAGAGTGCGCGAGACAGAGAGTGTGCGCGAGACAGAGAGTGTGTCCGAGAGAGTGTGAGTGCGTGCGTGTGTGTGAGTGCGTGTGTGTGAGTGCGTGTGTGTGAGTGCGTGCGAGAGACTGAGTGCGTGAGCATGTGTGAGAGTGAGCGTGTGAGCGAGTGAGTGTGTGTCAGTGAGTGTGAGAGTGTGTGCGAATGCAAATGCGAGAGCGACTGTGTGCATGCGAGAGTGCGTGAGAGTGTGTGTGTGAGAGAGTGCGCGCGTGTGAAGGAGTGCGAGAGTGAGGGAGAGTGCGTGTGAGTGAGGGAGAGTGTGCGTGTGAGGGAGTGTGTCAGTGTGTGTGTGCGTCAGTGTGTGTGTGTGTGTGAGTGTAAGTGTGTGCGAGTGTGAGTGTGTGTGCGAGTGTGAGTGTGTGCGCGCACGAGAGACTGAGTGCGCGAGTATGTGTGTGAATGTGCGTGAGAGAGTGTGTGCTCGCATGTGACACCGTGTGTGAATGCACGTGTGAGAGTGCGTGAGAGTGTGCGCGTGTGAGAGTGTGCATGTGTGCGAGAGTGTGCTTGCGTGCGAGTGAGTGTAAGTGTGTGTTTGTGTGTGTGAGAGAGCAAGCGTGAGAGAGAGTGTGTTCATGATTAGCTGCGATTAACACACCAGTGATGAGTTTTGTTCAGCCATTGCTGGAGAATTAGAATGGGATTTGATGAGCCCCAATGCACATTCATCTGCAGCCTTGGTTAGCCATAGTTCAGTGCCATCAGCTTTAGAAATAGATGCCAGAGTGGTGGGGCCCAAAAACAGATCTCTGTGAAGCATTATTGATGATGCTTCTGTGTTAACCCTCCCCAACTTAATTGCATGTTTATTGAGCTGTGAATGGGCTCATGCTGAGCAGGGAGCGTTTCTTAGCAATTCCCAGCATGGAGAATAGTGTCCAAGTCCTTGGTTAGGTCCAGGTGTGTGAACTGTGTACGTCCCTCATCCATAGCTTTGAAGAAGTCACCTAGGTTGATCACATGTGATCTGACATTTACTAAGCTAAGTTGGTATGAGTACAGGGATTTTAAGTCACTTGCATTGTTTTAGTTTAGTTGTAGTATGCTTTACAACCTTACAGAGAATACTAATGAGACTGATAGGACTAGAATTCCCATGGTCAGTCAAGGGACCACCCACATGCTAGGGCACCACAGCAATTGTTCTCCACACCTATAGTGCCTTGTTTGGCAGTGTTCCAAAGACCAAAATTCCACTGTAATAGCTACAAACAAATGCAGTCTGAGGGTCATGCTGCTCAATGCTAGAAGTCTAAATCTCAAGATGCATTTGCTCAAAGCTGTCCTCAGAATGGAGAATGTTGACTTCTGTGCTGTAATGAAGGCCTGGTTTAAAGAGGCAGAAAGTACCCCTGGCGCTCCCAGGCTACAACTCATTCCATACCTTTCGACCCCAGAATACGTCCGGAAGCTCCAGAGGTGGTGGTGTCCCCATATTCTTAAAGGATACGCACACCTCTAGACTTGTAGCCCAGCATAATGCATCCGAGATACTTCAGGTACAACTAACACTGGGTAAGATGCCGATACAAGTCATAGGCTGCTACAGAACCCCGAACATGTCCCTAGACTCTCACTGAAAGTTCCTAAGCACCCTGGACTCTGTCAAGGTCCAATCCAATACTCTCATACTGAGTGACGTCAATTACCCTTCCATTAACTGGGAAAACTATTCAAGTACCAATGTACAGGCCCAACACTTTCTGGAATTTATCCGTTCCAATGCCTTGGACCAACTCGTTCTGACTCCCACTAGAGGAAGCAACATCCTCGACCTGGTTATCACCAACATGGGAGACCGTTGCTCCACACCTATAGTCACTTCCTCCCTGGTTAAATCCGAACACAGACTGATCAACATGGAAATCTCCATCTCACCTACACCCCCCGCTAAGCTGACCACCCTGAAATACTTCTCTAAAGCTGACTTTGAGCTCCTAAAAACAGAGGTGGCTAACTTCTCGGCACCCATGCCAATGGAAAATAGCTGCATGACTGCCGAATCATACACCAGTGCACTGCACGAGCATGCACACAAATGAATGGACCTTGCCATACCAAATAGAACTAAGACACTCTCCTCCAAAAAAAAAGGCAGCCAAGCTGGTGGTCCCCAGCCATCAATAAACTCTGCAACAGAAGAAAGAAACTGTTGCAGAAAAAATGAAGTCACATGGCTGGAAAACCTCCCTCATCAGTCTAAACAAAAAGCTGAGATTCCTTATCAAATTCTCTAAAGCCAGCTGTGAAGGCAGAATTGTGGCTGACACCAAAAACAACCACAAAGTCTTCTATAGCTATATCAAAAATCTCCACGGCAATACCCAGGTTTGCTGTAAGTTATTGCACAATGGCACCTCCTATACTGAGCCAACATACTGGCCAACAGATTCAGTGCCAATTTTACCCCCCCCCTCCAATGGCCCTATCACAATACCAGAAGAAAGCCTGGTAACCACCATTTCTGTAGCACAGATCAAAGCTGCATTGTCCAAAGCCAAGAATGCAGCATTCGTGGGACCTGATAATATCCCCAGCTGCATCCTCCATGAGTTATAAAACGAACTGGCAGCACATCTGTGTGCCCTGTTCAGTCACAGCCTTACCTCGGGCTATGTCCCTAATGAATGGCGCACTGCTGCAATCATCCCTCTCCATAAAGGGGGAGCAACATCAGACTCTGGGAACTGTCGCCCCATTAGCCTGATGAGTCTGGTATGCAAAGCTATGGAGCGCATCATCATGGACCTCTCAAAGATATAGGCAATCTCCAAACTCTTGACCCCACGCAGTTAGTCTTTGTCAAGTGGAGTTCTTGCCTGCTGAACCTGGTTGACTTCTTCGAAGCAGTCACAAAGGCTGTGTGTGAGGGTAAGGTAGTGCATACAGCCTACCTCGACCTGGCCAAGGCCTTTTATACCATTCCCCACTCTGGTATCATTGATAAACTCCCCAAACTAGGCATCAATTCTTACATCAGTAGGTGGGTTGCAAATTGGTTCACAGACATGACTCAGAGTGAAAGTTGCGGATTCCAAGTCAGACTTGATGACTTCAAGTGATGAAGACATCCTACAAAAAAGCCTCTCTGAGACCAGTGACTGCTGTCGGAACCATGGCCCAAAGCTTAATGCATTTGTCATCCCCTTTAGAAAAAACTCTGTTCCCACGAATTACCACGTTGATGGGAGCCCACTGAACACTGAAGGGGCCACAAGAGATCTGGGCACACAGGTCGACAGCCCACCTTAACTTCGACCACCACATTGCCACTGTGGTCAGAAAGTCCTTCTCCGTGGCACATCTTATAACCAAAGGTTTCACATCCAGGAAAAAAAGAGGTCATCATTCCTCGCTCCTCATCCCTCATTAGACCAGTCATCAAATATAATGCCCCGTTCGGCATGTACCTGACCAGACACCTGCAACAGCTGGAGAGGCCACAAAAATACCTCACAAAAAGGATCCTAGGCCATAAACACATGTCCTACATGAACAAACTCAAGAAACTTCAGGTGTTCTTAGTTTCCTATCGTCTACTTAGAGGTGATCTCTGCTTGACTTACAAAGCCATGTCCGACCAAGCACTACTTGAAATGCCACTTCTAAAGAAATCCCAACCCCCCCCCCCCCCACGCCACACACTCCAGAGATCACAACCTCATTACCACAATTAACAGAACATACTGGAGGGACAGGTTCCTCTCCCAAAGACTGCCCATACTCTGGAACAAGCTTCCCATTCATGTCAAGCAGAGCACCTCGCTGACCCTCTTCAAGAGAAATCTTGATGAATGTATGGGTAACAAAGTTCACCCCAGGGATCACTCCCATTGCCCTACTGGATAAGGGCACTGTGAACTAACATCAGGTGGCACAGTGCCTGGGCAATTTTTTTGGGCTAGACTTGTAAATGGTCCAGGGCCATTAGCCTAGTATGCACCTATGAACCTTGGGGACTCTACCTGTGGAGAATCTTGGGCTGAAGAGGGGATGGAGGTATAAAGCTAAGTGGGACATAGAGCTTATGAGCAGATGTCCAGTGATGTTTGTCGGGGCCCATGCAACAGGGTGTAACTATGACTCATCATAACACCTCCCTCTCCCACAAAGAAATCAGACCCCAAACCTTTCTCTCTCTGCCTTCCAGAGAAACTAGGAGGAAAACTTATCAAATTGCTGAGCAGTAATTACATGGGACAGGTGGGGCTTACAGGTGGTAAGATCAGGCTACAGCCAACAGTTTCAAAAATCACCTAGATTCAGAGATATCCTGCCAGTGACCAGACAACAAAAGTAACCTAATGGTTCTTCATGTAGAAAATCTGCTAACTCTGGATCTATAGAATCAGTCCCAGAAAGAAAGGAGGGAGCTGGTCTTTATTCCATGCTTTTCCCAGTCTGAAGAAAAAGATTCTGGATACCCATTTTCAGCCTTATTAGATTAAACTAATTCTTACTAGTTCCACAGTTCAAAATGCTGACTTTGCAAAAAATATTACCATTGATAATCCCAGGAGTTCTAATGGTAAGACTTGGTCTGGATGATGCCTACCTCTACATCCCAGTTGAGACAGTTCCCAAGATTCCATTTTGTGGGTCCTGAGTACCATGCCTTTGGCTTGTTTACTGCATCCAGGTTGTTTACAGATTTCCTGATAAAGTAATTGCATTTTACCAGACAAACATGCACATCTACCCTTGACTAGAAGATCGCCTGATTTTGGGCCGTCTCCCTTTTAGACATCCAGAGAGCCATTGTAATTGCCATGGACTGCTTTCAAAACTTAAGCCTATCCCTTATGCTACATAAATCCCAACTTATTCCATCCACTTGGGTTTCCTTCCCGGGAGTAGTACTGAACAGTAATTATTAATTGGATTTTCTGGCCTTTGAAGCCAGAGGCCAGTATGAATAGCAGGGAGCAGGGACTTGTTCCTTTCCCTTGGCCCAGTGGACACCTTTTCTTCAAATATCAGGATGTCTCTGTATAAAGGGTCATCAGCCAGCACCATTTCCTCAGTTCTTTTTTTTTTTGCCACCAGAGTCCCAAGTACCAGTGTTGCATAGTATGTCAGTTGGTCCAAAGCCAGAAGTTAAGTTAGTGGAGCCAAGTACCCCAATGGGGAATATAGTTTTTTTTTTTTTTTGCTGTGGTTTCCCTGAAATTTGTTATGTCAGGAAAATCCAGTGTGTGTTTAGAATGTGGAAAACAAATCACCCACCAGAATTCCACTCAGTTTTTCCTGGCTGCAGAGCACAATGTGCCTGTGCACTTGCCAATAAGCACAGGGCCATGTCATTTCAAAAGCATGTAGAGCAGCACAGATTGCGTTGGTAGCCTACATCTAATATGGCATGTACCTGCCCCTCAGTCGATTTTGGGAGTAAAAGGAAGAAGCAGCATTCCAGAGGGAAATAATGCTGAAGAACTAGAAGATTTTCTTTCTGATGGCCCTCCCAGGCTTGAGATAGTCAAAGGAGGTAAGACACTTTCACAGCCCCTTTCAGTGGCTGCACACATTGCTGAGGCCTTTGACAAGCCCGCTTTAGAGGCTCCTATGATCTGAATTAGTTTACTTCATTTGGTCTTCAACCTGTAGGATACTGGATCCGTATCGGATCCGAGCCGGCAGTTTCACTAGCATCTGCTCCAAGCACCTTCCCTTACCCATAATACACCCCACTACCTTCCAGCCCCCAGATCTCATTTGCTGCGGCTTGCCTGAAGCATCGTAATCTCCTGCGCTCTGGGTTAGTGAGTGGGTTTTTGTATTTTCAAGCAACTTTTTTGCAAATATTTTCTGTCTAGGTGTTTAGTGTACATTCCCTCTCCTCCTCCCCTTGCTGGTGCGTCGTGTGTTAAAGTTTTCTAAGTAGTTTAGTGTCTGGGAAAATAGGTTATTTTCTTCACCTTTTCTCTCTCTTTAGTGTGCTTTTCTTGTTTAGTCATGGCTGATCCAAAGCCTTTTTTTAAAAGGTGCACTGAGTGTGGCCATAACTTGTCTCCTGCAGATGGCCACACTCTGTGTGATGTGCTTGGGCGATGCCCACTTGACTAGAGGGTGTACTATCTCCGCGGGTTTTAACCCACACGCTATAAAAGACAGGAAGGCTAAGTTGGCCCTCAAAAGCCTTCTTTTCACTTCTGAGACGGCTGCCTCGTCTACGGCTTCGGTCACAGTGGCTGCTGTGGCCGCCTGTCCTTCGTCTCTTGCTTCTCCACCCTCCCAGGTTGGGACACAAACTCCCACCTCTAAGCCTGTGGAAGTGGAGCGGAAAAGGAGCAGAGAGAAGGAGAGAGAGAGAGCACAAGGGCAAACATTCTTCTAAACCAGAGAAATGCAAGAGGTCTCTGGACCTTCCATCTACTCCCGCCAAAAGTCAGACTAGGATCCGTGACTACCCTTGGCTCCAGTCTCTAAGATTTTCTCCGTAGCCAGAGGAGACACATCCTCTATCTTTGGCCTCGGTTCCTCAACTCGCCAGGTCGGAGTCCGTGGCCTCATGAAGGTCCACATGGAGCTTGTCGGAAGTTGACATAGATAAAATGATGAGGATGTTCATTCGTACTCTGATCCAGATGGGGGTCCTGCCAGCTCCCTCTCCCTCTGGAGGGTGGAGCTCGCTTCCTTTTTTCACACCAATTTCTTCTCCTCTGATCTGTCCACCGGTTTCAGAGTACTTTGATCTGAGGATGGCCTTAGTTAGGGGCTTGATGCCGATGGTACCGGTTTCCTCAATGCTGACATCTGCCTGGAGCATGTCAGATCCGACCAGTTTGGATCAGAGTAGCCGGAGTCTGGGTGTCGGATCCAAGGGAGCGGAACATTTTTCACTGGCTCCAGTGTTGTCGGGCCAAGTTCCCTCCCTCAGAGCTCCATCCACTTCGGGCCCGGCTCCGATTCTCACGTCGGATCTGGGGAGAGCGGCTTCCATTTTGGCTCCCCATAAGGTTCATTCTCCCTCAGCGTTCATGGTGGAAAGGGTTCTCTCTTCTAGATCGAGATCCTTGACTATCCCCTCGGATTCCACCACGACCCCCTCGGCTCTCTCTACGCATCCCATCATTTTTCCAGAGGGACAGCCTGTGCTTGAGGAGCCCCAGACGGTTCCCCCTTGGGAACAAGTCCCATGTTCCTCCCGGAGAGCCCCACCAGAGATATGCCTCGCAAGCATGCGTGTAAGAGGAGGCACTTGGACTCCGCCAAGTCCCTCACCAAGGATATGGATTTGGATGATGGGGAAGGTTCCTCCAGCTCACCTCCCGAGGATGTCTCCTTTGGAGACATCATGGAAATCCTACGCCAGTGGGGAGGTTGGTCCACCCCAAACCTTCTTCTGATGAAACAGTGTTCCTGGAGGCTTTCGGCAGCACGGGCCCATCTACTTCCTGGGTGTCCCCTCCCGCAGATCCCATGGTGGACTTGGTCACCTCACGGGCCTGAAAGGAGTCTGACACCATGGGAACCAATCCCTAAACGTCCCAAGATCTTGAGTCCACTATCAGATAGGCCAGCGTGGAACAAGGGCTCCCCCCGTAGACTCCATGGTGGTAGCAGCAGCTGCAAAGAAAGAACTAGCCTAAGAGAGTTCCTCAGTTCATCCTCCTGACCGAGAGTCTAGGATGATGGATGGCTTAGGGAAGCGGGTTTATGCTTCAGCAACCTTTTCCATTGGGGCACTGAACTACCTGGCCCACATCACAAGACTCCAGCACGACCTGGTCAGGGAGCTGGCAGAGTCTCCCCCCAAGTCCATTTCGTAGAAGGACAGGGATTCGTTCTCCACGAGGATGGCCACTTTGAAAGCAGTCTCCAACTTGTCCATGGGACTCCTCTCACATGCCTCTGAAGGAGTGGCTAGAGTGGCTGCGTCCAGCATGTCCATGATGTGCAACGCCTGGCTCAGACTGTGTCACTTTTCTGAACCTTTCAAGGCATCCTTTGCCAACACTCCTTACAACGGCTCTATGCTGTTTGCTAAGACCGTCAAGGAGACTTTAGTCCAGAATGAGAAGGATGGGAAGACATTGCCGTCGGATTCCACTTCTTGAACCCTCAAAGATCCTTTTCCTGGAATCAAATGGGGCAAAAGATGATGTAGTTCCGTAAGTCACAGTATTCCCAGGACACTCGGGGCTCTTCTTCCCCCAGAGGCAGAGGGGGACAGAATGGTTACAGGCCCAGAG
This sequence comes from Protopterus annectens, assembly GCF_019279795.1. Lineage (NCBI taxonomy): Eukaryota > Metazoa > Chordata > Ceratodontiformes > Protopteridae > Protopterus > Protopterus annectens. The sequence continues at coordinate 440,005,293 of NC_056745.1, forward strand.
GCAGAGGGGGTCCAAGGAATTTTGGGTCTCGAGAACCTTTCTCTCGGACAGGCCTGGACAGCAACCCTGAGGGATTGCCTAACTGCTCTACTCTGGAGGCAGTCGGGGGATGATTGTCCTTGCACCTGGCGGCATGGGAGTCCGTAACATCAGACCGCTGGGTGCTTCAGATCATATCCAGAGTTAACTCTATCCCCTTTGTGGTTCCTCCCAAACACCTCCCGGATGTACCACCCAGGCAAAGGGAGGCAGCAGCACAGGAAATTTCCAAGCTGCTAGAAAATGAGTCATCAAAACCGTCCCCCCAGATCAGTCCGGATCAGGCTTTTACTTCAGGTTCTTTTTAGTGCCAAAGGAAAAGGGGGACCCTGAACCTGTCAGTTGCCAAAGAAAAATTCTGGATGGTCACACTACAGTCCATCATGCCGTATCTGCAAGAGAGCGACTGGATGTGCTCGTTAGACCTCCAGGATGTTTACTATCACTTAAAGGTGCACAGAAGCTCCAGGTGGTTCCTTCACTTCCGGCTAGGAGTCGATCATTATCAATTTCGAGCCCTACCCTTTGGTCTCACCACAGTCCCCAGGGTGTTCACCAAAGTGATGGCAGTAGTAGCGGCTCACTTGAGGCTTCAGGGGATTCAGGTCTTATCCATACCTGGACGATTGGCTCCTCACTGATCGCACCAGGAGTCTACTTTCTCAAACCAAGGATTATTTCTTAAAGGCTTGCCCTGCATTTGGGAATCACAATCAGTGCATCCAAATCGCTTCTAAATCCTGTCCATGTGGTAAACTACATTGGGGCAAGAATAGACGCATTACAGTGCAAAATCTTCCTGACCTTGGAGTGAGTACAAAACCAGAGGATGCATGTCTCTAATCTACCATTCTCGTCTCCCATCGGCGGAGTCAGTGTTGAGGGCCTTAGGTTCAATGGCGGTGACCATAACGCTTATTCCGTGCACCCCGGTTACATATGAGAATTCTACAGTGGACACTTAGCTGTACAATGGTCCCTGTTGGAACTTCCATTGTCGTATCCAATAAAACTCAGTTGAGTCTGTCGTCCCTTCTATGGTGGATGTGTTCTTCGGAGATCTTGGAGGGACGATCCTTTGTTCTAGCCCCTGTCCAAGCCACAGTGACCACAGACCCCTCCCAACTCGGGTGGGTGGGCATTGTTCGGGCAGGGAGAGTCCAAGGGCTGTGGTCCCCTGTAGAGACTAGCTTGCACATAAACATTCTAGAGATGAGAGCGGTCCTTTTAGCGTTGCAGGCCCTTCATGCCTTTCTTCCTCTGGGAACCATTGCAATTCATTCAGACAGCATGTCAGTGGTCTGGTATATCAACAAACGGAGGAACCCAATCTTACCCCCTTTGTCGCGAGGCCATGAGTGTGTGGGAATGGGCGATTTCCACCGGTCATTTTCTCATAGCAATGCACAATCCGGGATGGTCCAACATTCTAGCGGACAGGTTAAGTCAGACTATTCTGATGCCTTACGAGTGGTCTGTGAATCTTTCAGTAGCGGAGCAAATCTTCCTGGAGTAGGGTCTGCCTTGCTGTGATCTCTTCTCATCTCCTTCCAATGCGAAGTGCAGTGAGTTTTTCACTCTGAACCCCCTGTTGGAGGAGTCCTCCAGAGATGCTCTAGTCCATGCTTGGCGTCACGGTCTTCTGTATGCTTGCCCTCCAGTACCTCTTATTCTGAGGTTTCTACAGAAAGCTCGTCGACTAGGGAGCAAAGTGATCCTCCTTGCCCCATTTTGGCCTCTCCAGGTGTAGTTTCCCTTCATTTGGTCTCACCTTCTGGCTCTGCCCTAGATCTCGGATCCCATTCAGGATCTGATTTTACACCCATCGAGGATTCCTCATCTGAACCTGGACAGTTTGAAGTTCACAGCTTGGCTGCTGCAGTTCCCATAATTGCTAGGATCCTGGACTATCCTCTTCAGTTAGGTCTATTCTGGTGGCTGCTCATAAGTCTTCAGCCAGGAAGGTTTATCGCAGCAAATGGAAACATTTTCCTTTTGGGCCTCTCAAAGGAGTTTAGGCCCCTTCACGGCTCCTATCTCTGCCATTCTTGATTTCCTAGCCAATATCTTTTTAACAGGGAGGTAGTTATTCTGCTATCAAAGTTCAATTGGCTGCCATTTCTCATTTTCATGTGGGTGAGAATTCTGCCTCACTAGCATCCTCCTGACTGTGTAAAGCCTTTATTAAAGGGACTTTTCTTTTACACCCCTGTGTCAAGGATCCTGTTCCCCCATGGGACCTTACTATGGTTCTTCAAGCTCTGGTCGCTCCGCCTTTTGAACCCGCTGCAACCATAGATCTAAAATTCTTATCTTGGAAAACAGCTTTTCTAGTGGCTGTCACTTCTGCTAAAAGGGTTTCAGAACTGCAAGCCTTGTCCATTAAAGTTCCTTATGTGATTTTTCACAAAGATAGGGTTTCCCTTTGGACCAATCCATCCTTTCTTCCCAAGGTGGCATCACCAGTTGATATTAATTAAACCATTAATTTACCTGTCTTCTTTCCTAACTTTGCTAACAAAATGGAATATAAACTCCACTTGTTGGATGTTCAAAGACTTATGTTTTTATTTACACAGGACCAAAAATTTCCGTAAATCCTATCAGCTGTTTGTGGGTAAACCTATCTCCAAGGTCACTATTGCTAGGTGGATTTATTCATGCATCCTTCAGGTCTATAAGGGCAAAGGCACGTCTCCTCCGGGTCAGGTGAAAGCTCATTCCACTAGATCCATGTCTACTTCTGTGGCCTTTTGGTCTAGAGTCTCATTGGATGATATTTGTTCTGCAGCTACTTGGTCTTCGACTCTGTCCCACAGGTTGAGGATCAGATGAAGTAAACTGCTTCAGTTAAAGAAGTTATGTACTCACCATAACGTTCCATCTGAGTAGTCCTACTTCATTTGTCATCAACCGTCCCTCCCTCCTTCCCCCTGACTTTATTATATGTACAGCCTGTTAGTTGCAGTTGTAGGCCATAAAGTGTTTTTTAGGTCGGGTTATCAGGATAAAGGTCAACAAACTCGATCTGTGGGGTTGGAAAGTAGTGGAGGTGTGTTATGGGCAAGTGGAGGTGCTTGGAGCTCGACGCAGATGCTAGTGAAACTGCCAGCTCAGATCCAGTACGGATCCGGTATCCAACAGGTTGAAGACAAATGAAGTAGAACTACCCAGATGGAACGTTATGGTGAGTACATAACTTCTTTTTTTTTTACCCTTTAGACATGTGCGTGGGAAGAGTACACCCAGGCATTTGAATGGGTCTGTGCTGCTGGGCAGGTACTGACTGCTGATGCTCAGATCCTTGTAACAGAAGGGAAGGGCAGAATCTGTTGTACTAATGCCCACGAGGAGATCCCAGGGGGACTAGATTCAGGTCATGGCCACCCACCCATATTCTGAGGCTCAAATACCTGACAACATACCCAAATTTAGACTCTAACCACCGAAGGCAAAAAAAAAAAAAAAAGCTGTTGGTTTGCACTGGCCTCAACCTCTTGGGCCTCAGATCCACCATACTCAGGCCCATTTGCAGGAGTTATTCAGGCTTGCAGAGGACTTCACAGATTTCATGAAGTCCAGGTAACTAAGCCATGAAAAGCACCCTGCTCCAGGAATTTCTCCTACAGAAATAAAAACAGGTCCTTCCCCACAGGATCCTATAGATTACTATGACTGAGATGAAGACTAGTTGGCAAACTTTTACTATGTTTATACTGGGTTATATGCCAGTTCTGAGTCGAGATCTTTTTCTTCATAAAATGAATGTGGCCTTCAGCTGTGAAGTTCTGGAATATCACCAGTCTAAAACAGCCTTGGAAATTTTTTTGTTCTTCTGAGACCAAACCATATTTTGTTCCTCCAGTTTTTGTAAGTGGAGAATGATGTTATTTCGGAAACATTCCTGCATCTTCATTCCTAACCCCTTGCCATATGAAAACAAGATTGATTTTACAGAATGCTGACGTTCTCCAAGCACCTGTATAAAAATCCAGTGGCAAATCCTGAGGTATTCTACTCAGAATCCAAAGGAGCCAAGGGCTGTACTTCCAAACAATCTCTTGCTAAGTGATTAAAAAGAGTAGATTCATTGATAGAGTTAGAGGAAAAAAGTTTACACCACTGCTACTTTGCCATGAAAGCCTTGACTTGCCAATTTCATATGATTAAATACCAGGAGACCTTCCTGGATCAGAGGAAACAAACAACAGAGAGGAGATGAAAATAAAACTGTCCAGAAGGAGTTGCTGGATGTATTCAGTGCCAGTACAAAGTGACCAAGTACTCTTTCAAAAATGGCTTTGATGCCTTGTCAAGAGCATTTTAAAGCAGAAATCTTTGATGATCCTTTAGACAAGGATTTACTCTCTAGAACCCAAGCCCAAAGTATATTCTAGAAACTGGAGGAAAGTGCCAGTTTAAAAAAAAAATAATCATCTGGGACCCAGAATCACATTGCTCTTGCTTCAAAATTTTTTGCCATTAATTTTACTACCAAGCTCATTTGATCACTTTAGATCTGAAGGAAAGAAGCATTTGACAATTAGTTACAAGCTGACAAGTTATTTGGTTCAAATGATGCCATAAAAATCCAAATGTTATTTACACAATGAAGGATGTACTTCGTGTTTCACTGTTGAAGTCAACACTTGCGGGTTATCCCTGCTGGGTAGCCCTCAGCCGGCCCGAATACCAGAGTCAAGCTTTTCCCCTGCGTCGGCTGCTGTCACCTCTGGAGTGACGTCAGGTAGTCAATGGTATAAAGGAGCGCAGCCGGTGCCATTACATCAGTCTTTCTTGCCGTGGAGCCCGAAGTAAAAGCAGTTTGTGTGTGTGCCAGTCGGTCGTTGCCAGTGTGGAAGTTGAATCTGAAAACAACTAAAGCTAAGTACCCCGTTGGGGACTTTTTTCTTGCACTAACTGATGTCCAAAAAAGTCAATAATTGTCTTCACTGGGGAAAACAAGTACCACACCGAGACTTCCATACCTTGTGCGTTACTTGTCTAGGCCCAGACCACGATTTCCCCCGTTGTCGGTTCTGCGCACTTTTCGATTCAAAGACTATTTGCCGTAGAGCTGATTTTGTAGCCAGGCATTTCTGAAGTAGTTTCTCGCATTACGAAATGGCATCTGTTGGTCAGCAGTCTGTGGATATTCCCAAAAAATGAAAAGAAAGGGACAGACCACACAAACTTAAGCCTTCAGACGGCCCTTCCCAGAAGCAAGTCGTCAGTTCTCAGGAATTCAGTGAGGCACATTTGCAGCCCCTGATGCCCGACTAGTGCCCTTCGCAGGCCTTTACCAAGGCCCTTTCGGAGTCTGGTATGCTGCCGGGGAATACTTCATCATCTGATCCCTATGTTGTGTCTGCTTCAGTTGGGTCCGGAGCCGCTATGCAGGCACCAGCTTCCGAGGAGTTTCTTCATGCAACCAATTCAAGGCAAAAAAGTCTTTGCCTACAACTACCGCATCCCGACAACAAATGGATTTACTAAGGTCTGAAAGCAAGACCACCCCAAAGAAAACGGTCTCTAGTCGCCGTCTTACTCCTCCTCCACCGCCTCAGACACAGTTACTGAAAATGGTGGAGGACCTCATCACTTTCATCAGGGGTAGACATATACCACTCCTTCTAAAAGAAAGAGGGATACTTCTCCCGAAGTTCACACAGAGTCGGATTCTGAACTTTCAGACTGCCTTGATTCAGATGAACAACAACCTCTCACCTCCTTTGAGGATTCTGATGCAAAGTAATCAATTCCTTCTGCCCCCCCCCCCCCCCCCGAGGATCTTTCATGTGTGGAAACCCTGCACACTCTGAGAGCATTTCCACTGGGAAGCCCAAGATTATCCTCAGTCTAAGAAAAGACTAAGAATTTCTAGATCTTCCTCAGCACAGACCCTTGGCCATCCCTCCTATTCTGGATGTGGTGGATGGTGTTTTCAGTGAATCTAGCTTCACCCCTTATGCCCTACCCCCTGCTCCTAGAAAAACTGACTGGTACTACAGGGTGCCTGATTCACATAAATACTTGTTTAAAAACTCTGCAGCAGACCCAGAGGTCATCACACAGGGGCTCAAAGGGGCCAAGCCTAGCTCATCTAAAGACCCAATTCCGTCTGACAAGGACTGGAGCTCTGGACAGATGGGCTAAGAAAGTGTACACCTCCACAACCTTAGCTGTTATTGTTCTTAACTGCCAGTTCCATATGCTAAAATATCAACAGCACACCTTGGAACTTATAAAACAAAATTTCATCTTTACCTGCCACTAATACTTCCAAAGAGTTAGCAGATCTTCTGCAGTCTACTTCACAAGTAGCTAAACGCTCCCTGTACTGTGGATTTGATGTCCTAGAAGCCTAAAGTAGGGCCACTGTGGCAGGTTCAGTCATTAGGAGGCACGCATGGCTAAAAGAACAACCACTGCCTGATCATGTAAAATCAAAACTACTCGATGCCTCCCTGGATAAAGACTGCTTGTTTGGATCAAAAGCAGAGGAGGTCATAAAAAAAGATGGAGGATAAAGCTTAATCTCTGCAAACAGTAAAGGACTTCCTCCAAGTTCAACCTCCCACATTCAGCAGAAACTTTCCCTCTAAGCACGGGTCTTTTCCAGCCCCCAATAGACAGGTTCAAGGGAGGCCTTGCAGGGACAGACCAGTTAGATTACAAAACCAAGGCCAGCGAAGAACTAAGCAGTGGCCCTCCACCACTCCCACAGCAGGGAATTCTAAGTCCACTCACTACTCTTAAGAACGTGCAATGACTCCCACTCCCCCTTCCATCAGAGGTTAGGTGGAAGGCTATCCCATTACAAACAAAAGTGGCTGTCTGTAACAACGGACCAATAGGTATTAAAAATCACTTTTCAGGGCTACAAATTTACCTTCCAACAAGTCCCAACCTTAACAGGTTACCAAAATCTACCTCCAAATCAGTGGGCAAAAGCATTAAAACAACTGCACATACTCCATGCTCAAGGGGCAGTGGAGCCTGTGCCACAAGAGCAAGCAGCAAAAGGTTTTTACTACAGACTCTCCGTGGTGCCAAGAAAAGAAGACACTTGGTGACCCATCTTCAACCTGTCCACTCTAAACACTTTCCTAGAGGTCCCAAAATTCAAAATGCTAACTCTTCAAAAACTTTTGCCAATGCTGGGCAAAAATGCATGGCTAGCCACCCTAGACCTAAAGGATGCCTACCTTCATATACCCATAAGGGAGTCTTGCAGAAAATACCTACGCTTCAGAGCAGGTTCACAACACTTAGTTCTCTGCGCTACCCTTTGGCTTATCTATGGCTCCCAGGGACTTCACAAAATGCCTGTCCCCAGCGGTTGCCTTCTGCAGACAGCAAAACATCCAGATTTGCTCTTACCTGGATGACTGCCTAATCCAGGGAGACAACAAAGAGAAGTTACTACAGGACCTGCTCTTTGTACAAACAACCCTAACCTCTGTAGGGTTCGCTATCAACAGGAAAAAATCAAACCTAAACCCCTCCAAGCATATCACCTTCTTGGGCGCACTCCTGGACACAGCCTCCCAAACAGCCTTCCTCTTACCAGAAAAACAATGCTTTCTGACAAATTACTTCTCCCAGCTAGCTCTCAGAAAAAAACTCACAGCAAGGAAAATTCTGCAAGCACTGGGTTACATGTCATTCTGATGATGCCCCTGGCCAGGCTGCACATGAGGAAACTCCAGTGGTACCTAAAGAACCTTTGGTGCCAACACACTCAGTCTATGGAGACCACTCTTCCCCCCCTCATTCCATGCATAAGGAAGAGTTTCGTTGGTGGGCAGAGGCATGCACTCAGAATAAGGGCCTTCCCTTCACCTACCCTCCTCAAGGCCAGACTATCACCACAGACCTAGCTTGGGGTGCTCATTTAGACACCCTATGCTCTTGGGACCTCAGGCACCTTTACTGACATCAATCTAAAGGAAATGATGGCAGTTCACAAGGCTTATCACATCCTTCCAAGACCACGTAAAACCAGGAGTCCTCGTCATAAAAACAGACAATACCACAGTCATGTGGTACATCAACAAGCGGGGGGGGGGCACATTCCTACCCTCTCTGCTGACTAGCCATGAGCCACTGGCAGACAGCCTCCTCCATGGGCCTACGCCTGATAGCCCAGTACATCCCAGGAGTAAACACCCTAGCAGACCATCTAAACAGAAACTACTTAGACCCCCATGAGTGGAAACTCTAAGAGGGGACATTGCTCCAATTCACTCAGGCCTGGGGGACACCAGATGTGGACCTCTTCTCCTCGCAACACAGCAATCAGCTGCACAAATTCTGCACCGAGGAGTTCCACCCCCCCCCCACCCCGGCTTGGAAAGTGAATGTTTTCTCATTCCAGTGGACCAACCTCTTCATTTATGCGTTGTCATCCCCCCCCCCCACCCTTACTCCCAAGGGTACTGCTCAAAGTAAGGCAGGAAGGACCAAATGCCATCCTTATAGCACCAAATTGGCCCAGGCAACATTGGTACCCCGTGCTGCTCAGCCTGACCAAGGAGCCTTACAGGCCCCTGCCTTTAACTGCAGACCTCCTGACACAGGCCAGAGGGGAGATTCTGCATCCAGACCTGCACACACTCAAACCTTCTGCATGGATTATCCCCCAGGGACCGGGGATAACCCACAGTTGAGCAAGCAGGTCCTAGACATTATTAAGGAAGCCAGAAGGCCCAGCACTGAGAAATATTACTCAGAGAAATGGAAAAGATTCAACTCTTGGTGCCTATCAAAAGGTCACAGCAGCTCCCAGCCTTCCCCTCACACTTATTCTGGAGTACCTAGCAGAGCTGTTTAGCAAGGGCCTCTCCTTTTCCTCCATTAAAATCTACGCCTCAGCCATTTCAGCACACTTTCATGCTGAACAGCCTATCTTCTCTCACCCTTTGATTAAGCAATTCCTCAGAGGTGTATCTAACATTAGGCCCCCCTAGAAGGGCACCCACTCCAGCCTGGGACCTGAACTATGTCTTAGAAAAACTGACTTTGCCCCCCTTCGAACCCACTGCATCTGCAGACCTAAAACACCTTTCCTGGAAGACTGCCTTCCTCTTGCCTATTATTTCAGCTAGGAGGGTGTCAGAGCTTCAAGCACTCATGGCCACTGAATCCTTCATTATCTTCCATGCAGACAGGGTGTCTCTCAGGACTAATCCCTCTTTCATGCCAAAGATAGTATCAGATGTGACCCTAAACCAGACTATACATCTCCCCACCTTTTTTCACAAACCCTCAGACTAAAGGGGAGAGAATTCTGCACACACTGGATGTGCATAGACAGTTAAGATACTACCTGGACAGAACAAAGTCCATTAGGAAGACTGATCAGCTGTTGGCTTCGCCCCAGGGAAAGAGGGGAAGCCAATCTCCAAGCAGACTATTTCAAAATGGATATCTCATTTGTTGCAATTCTACTACACTTTTCATGGAAAATCCACTAAATCTATCAGAACACATTCCACTAGGGCAGCCTCTACTTCCACTGCCTTCGTTAGAGGAGTACCCACCAGGCACATCCTGGAAGCTGCCACTTGGACCTCGGTCCACACCTTTACCAAACACTACCACCTGCCTCTGTTCTCCAGGGCTCAGGCAGACTTTGCCTCTGAAGTCCTGCAAGGCATGCTAGCTCAATCCTAGGAATTTCATACTTCCATCCTCCCCTTCCTCAGCTTTGGGAATCCTCCCACAAGTGATGACTGCAACAGTGAAACATGAAGAACATAGTACAGTTGTGTACACTTACCATAAATGTAGATGTTAGCGTATTCACTGTTGCAGTCCTATTTTCCCTCCCACCTTCCTCCTTAGTCTTATCCTTTTTGGAGATTAACTGTCATTCTTGTGGCCTTGGGCCACCAGGGGCTCTTTAAAACATTTCCTTCGAGGGGCTCCTACAGGTTAGGGCAAGAAAGACTGATGTAATGGCGCTGGCTGCTCTCCTTTATACCACTGACGACATGACGTCAATCCAGAGGTGACAGCTGCCGGTGCAGGGGAAAAGCTTGACTCTGGGTATTGGAGCCAACCGAGGGCTACCCAGCAGGGATAGCACATAAGTGATGACTGCAACAGGGAGAATGCACTCTAACACCTATATTTATGGTAAGTGTACAAAACTTTACTTTTTAAATAGTGGATTGTTTATGACCACACTTGTTTATTAGTTTTAGATTGTGACATTATTGTCTCTGATTGGGAGATGTAAATGTTAGTTTTTATCTGTGTGTTTAAACACTTTGTATAGTTGTCTTGTATTCTGAAGAAGTCCATTTATTTGGTGGACAAAAGTATTTAATAAATAATTACTAAAGGATTGTGTTTTCTGATTTTTTTTGGTTGTTTTGTCTACAGCACATATCAGAACTACTTTGGTTTTTGGTTAGGTTTTGATACAGCATATCCCAAAATGGCAAGAGTGGGAGATGAATGTTAAGTGGAAGGTTTTTCCACTCCAACCACCGGTGTTCATGATCACTCACTGGTAGATGTGCTATTGGATTTGCAATCTTCAGTTGTTTCTCTATAGGAGAAAATGAATGGTTGGGAAAAGTCCAGAGTTGTGTTTTCAAGGAAAACCGTTGACGCAGGTAATACTTTGGTGGATATACCCCTAGAATATCATACTCCTATAAGGGCTAGTTCTTTCAGTATGTCTGATCCACAGGACAATTGTAACAGTGTATCGGTCAATCCACCCAAAGTTAAAGACTCTAAATCAGACAGTCTCCCCCCACCCCCAAACCTGTTAATCCTTTTTCTCAGATGAGAATTGAATCCGTGTCTAATTTGGGAGCCAGCAGTGACTTATCTGCTTAAAGGATTCTATTAAACTGTTTTAGAAAAATACTAAGAAGTATAGATTATTAGTGCGTGACAAATTTATATTTGGAACATTACATACATTTCCATATTGAAGCAAAGAGGTTAAGATATTTTAAATGCTCAGTGGCATTATAGCTAAACAGAGTTTATCAGGATTTAAAGGCATTTTTAATGACACTGGCATTGAATTGATGAAAATTTTAATTAACCATGATGATGCCATGATGCTTCAGTTGAACGATGATATAGTTAAATTGGATGGTGTTATTAGGCAACCACAATTTTTTTCTCAAACATTTTGTGATTGTTTTTTCTTTGGTTGATAAAGATATAGACATTATTATTTTGCGTAAGCAAAAGAAAATGTTAAGGGATCTTGCTGCTTATGCTAATGGAAGTGCTTTCCCGCTGCATAAGAATTGCAGCTGCTCTACTGCACTTGATTGTAATATCACCTCAGAATCCATCAATGAGGTGTTTTAGATGATGAGCTTGAATTTCCTCCTTTGAGGCGCTCTTCACGTATAGCTGAGAGAGACGGAAAGAATAAGAAAACTCCGCCTATGACCATAATCAAGATCAGATTTTTTTAAATCATGTGAATGCATTCCAGTCTTTCACAGTTTGGTATATGAGAGGAAGTGGGTGATGGTGGGGAAAGGAGAGAAAGAGGAAGACGCAGAAGAGGAGACAGGAACAGGAACTATGTGGACTCCATTAATGGTTTTGTTTTATTTAGTCTTACTCAAGAGGTTTTCACTAAAGCACAAGAAAAAGTATTGAAAAAGGGATCATCTTTTATTCCCCTCTAGGTGGACTGATGTGGCAGACACACTTAGAGAATTTCATTTATATGTATGCAAATTAAACCTTACTTTTCTTTTACTTAGTGTTACAATTCAATTTCATTAGTCTAGTTACTTTAATACCCCCTTTAATTCTGGCTTTGCAAGCCTTTGCTAATACTTACTGAAAAATAAGATATTTTTCTAAACTTCATAAGAATGAGATTTTTTTTTATATTATAATTTATTTAAAATTTTGATGAAATGAAGGCTTTGGTAGAACTAATTTGAGATTTATGAAAGCTGATAAGGGGGTTCAGATTATGTTAAAGAAATGGAAGTTGAAAGAGATTGTAAGATAGTCACTTTATAGTTTATACATAGTCCATATAAGTTTATCCATTCAGTGTTATATGAATTATTGGAACAAAACTCAATTGATTGTAATACTTTTGATTTTTACATGTTGAAAATCCCAGAGTTGGCATCATGTTTGGAATATCTAATATTCATAAGAATTCCATTATGCTTCATTTTTTAGGCCGATAATAGCCCAAAGGTTCAGTTACTGGCAGTATTTCAGTTTTTTTAGGTCACTGGTTGAATCCTTTGGTTCAGGTTTTGGGGTTTTATGTCAAAGATTCCTGGGATTTTCTAAATAAATTAAGAACTTACAGTTTTAATGGGCAAGAACAATATACGAGTTCTTCAGATATTTAGTTTTTATATACATCTACTCCTGAAAAAGAAGGTTTGGCATTGTTTTTATTCCTATTTAAGTCATTACACTAAATGGAGTTATATAGTACCATTAATATATATATATATATATATATATATATATATATATATATATATATATATATATATATATTAATGGAAATGGTTTTGCAAAGTATTTTTGTTTAATGGTAAATATTGTCAAACAAAGGGAGTGACAGTTGGTGTCGCTGTAGCTCCATCCGTATGCCAACCTGGTTGTAGGTTGGAGGGGATTGCATGTTTTAATTCTATGTCTTACTAGTCCAGTTTTGTGGATGATTTTTTTTTTTGATATGGAATGGAGACTATATTTTTTTTATAGAATTTACTAATTTGAATGAGTTGGGTTGTTTCAAATTTGTTGTCTGCATAGACAGAGAAGTTCATTTTTAGCTGTAACTGTTAGTATAGATTTGTAAATTCATTATTTTATAGTAAATTATTTTGTAAAGTTATTGCTACTAATAACTACTTGTTTTATTTTAGCCTACATCCTAAATTTATGAAGGAAAGTATCCCTAAAGGGCAGTTTATAAGGGCCTACAGACTAGCAACATTAGATTCAGATTTTAGAGTAGAAATTGATTATATTTTTCTGTGTTTTTGAGAAGGGGATGTCTATTTTATGTTAAGGGCATTATGTATGGTAAAAAGATGAAGTTACTTGTGCTAACAGTAAGAAACTGTCTTTTAAAGTTTCTATGACAGTGGATACAAGTTTTATCAACATATTGTCTGACAGTTCAAAGATTTTGGATGGAAATTGATCTCATTAAAGTATATGTAAAGGGGGTATGGTGAAAGACCAGCTTTATACAGGTGTGGGCAATAAGAATGTAAAAATATTACTTCAGATGGACCTATAGGTACGTATTCATGTGGGCACTGTAAAGCATGTCAGTATATTTGCGAAGGCAAATTGATAAGATTAACCATTTTTGCTAGAGAGAGATTTTGTGATAGCATTGGAGTTGTTTATCTTGTAGTATGATGTGGGACTTGATGTCCTTCAAGAATGCAACTGCAGTCATAACATATGGGTTGTCCTGCCTCAGGCAGCCCTCGGTCGGCCGGATTCCAAAGTCTGGGTCCAGCGTCGGCTGGTTTCGCCTCCTCTCCGATGTCAGAACGGCTGGAGTATAAAGGCATCGGCCGACGCCATCTTCTTCAGTCTTTCTTGCCGCGCGGTGCCCGAAGCAGAAGCAGTTCGCAAGTGCCAGTCGGTCAGCTCCTGTGTTTTCAGTACCGAAGTCATCTAAAAGCTAAGTACCCCGTTGGGGAACATTTTTTCTTGCCTCAGCCGATGTCAGAACAAATTGAGAAAGTTAATTGTTTGTCTTGTGGTAAACAAATACCTCATAAGGACTTCCATTCTTATTGCCTCCCTTGCCTGGGCCCAGACCACGACGTCTCGGCCTGTGCTGCCTGTGCTTGCTTTAATAAGCGCACTCTCAGGCGCCGGGCAGAATTTGACGAAGACTTTTTCGGCGAATCTTTCGCTTATATCATGCCGTCGGAACAACCGACAACTCAATCTACCAAAAAACGAAAGGACCGGGACCGACATCCTCGGCCCGCGTCCTCCACCGATACTCCTCCTAAACCCTCCGCGAGTGCTTCGGTCCCTTCGGAAGCGGTAATTCAACCGCTCCAGGCCGACGACACAGCGTTAACACATCCTTCGGTCTCGGAGTCTACACCGGTGCCGGTTGTTGATTTTCCTCCAGAAACCGAAGTTCTGGATCTACCCAACACCATTCCTGTGGACAAGGTTACTCCTGCACGTGGGGCAGCTAGGCCTCCTGTATCCATGTCCATCAAGGCCTTTGCACGTGCTAAGGCCGCCAGCCAGGCCAAGGCCCATCCTAAACCTACTGCCCAGGCCCCTTCTTCTGATAAACAGATCATGTCTCTTGCTACAGATCTTATTTCTCTTATCAGGGGGTCTCACCCTCATCCAGACAGAGGTTCTCAGCCGCCTGCAGAGAAAAGGCCCAGAACTGAGCAGGCCGACAACCTCTCTTCAGATGAAGCCTCTGGGGATTCTGAGCATTCAGATACCCAAGAAGAATCCTTCCAGGCCTATGAGGACTCTGATGCTGAGGAATCAATTCCCTCTGCCTCTCCTCCAGAGGATTTTTCGTTCGGTGAAGTCCTACACTCTGAGGGAGCATTTTAAATGGCAGGGTCAGGAATTCTCTGATTCCAGGAAAAGGCTACGTACCTTCCTCAAGCTACCCCAGCACAGACCTTTAGCTATCCCTCCAGTTATGGATGTCCCGGATGATGTTTTCTCCGACTCCAGTGCTAACCCTGATTCTCTCCCTCCTGCTCCTGTCAAGCCAGACAGATATTATAGGGTCCCTGACACCCGCAAACATCTCTTTAAGGCCCATTCTGTGGATCTAGAAACTATTTCACAGGGCCCCAAGGGAGTGGCTACTTCCACAGCCAAGAATCCACTGCCAGCGGATAGGGAAGCTAGGTCCCTGGAGAGATGGGGTAAAAAAGTTTATACCTCTACCACCCTGGCCATGAGGTCACTTAACTGCCTTTTCATATGTTTCAGTACCAGGATTTTTTACTGGATGATTTACAGAAAAAGCTAGCCTCTCCTGAGCCTATTGATAGAAAGGCATTGCAGGATCTAGTACATAACACTCAGCAGGTTAGCAATCATTTTCTTCAGTGTGGTTATGATGCATTGGAGGCTTCATGTAGGGCAGCTATGACTGGGGCTGTTATACGTAGACATGCTTGGTTAAAAGAACAGTCACTGCCAGACCATGTTAAAGTAAAGTTACTTGATGCACCTCTGGAAAAACAGAAGCTTTTTGGTGCTAATGCACAAGATGTGTTGAAGTCCATTGAGGAAAAAGCTAAATCAGTACGACAGTCAAAGATTTCCTCCAGGTTCAGCCACCCAGATTCAGCAGGAATTGGCCTTCAAAGAATTGGTCCTTTCCAGACACTGACAAGTTTCAAAGGGGAAAAAACAGGCATGCCCGAGGTAGAGGGCAATACCGAGGCTCCTACAGGGGCCGCCAATGGCAACCACCAAATCAAAGAAGTGGCGCAGGCAGTCCAGCTGCACCACAAGGACAACCACAATGACTTGACTTTCATACCGTCTACAAAGGCTCAAAGAGAAGCACCTTTGGGCAGAAAATTATCCTTATTCTCAAAAAACTGGCATATCTTAACCAAGGACAAATGGATTCTGGATTTAATAGACAAAGGTTACAGATTCCACTTCCATACTTTACCAATAGGACAAGGCATGCCAAACCTGCCACTTCATCAAAGGGCAGAGGCACTCATTCAAGTTTCAAAGCTGTTAAATATAAAAGCAATAGAAAAGGTCCCTCCACAGGAACAAGGCCAGGGATTTTATTCAAGACTGTTCCTTGTTCCAAGAAAGGAAAACAAATGGAGGCCTATACTGGACTTATCTACTCTAAATACTTATCTCATTGTGCCAAAGTTCAAAATGCTGACGTTGCAGCAACTCCTTTCCATGCTGGGCAAGGGGTCTTGGCTGGTCACTCTGGACCTCAAGGAGGCATACCTGCATGTCCCAATCAGACAAAGCTGCAGAAGATACCTCAGATTTCTTGCAGGGACAGAGCATTATCAATTCTCAGCATTGCCGTTTGGCATATCTACTGCGCCCAGAGTGTTCACGAAATGCCTGGCATCAGTAGTGGCACACTGCAGACTCCAGGGGATTCAAATATACCCCTACCTGGACGACTGCCTCATACAAGCAGACAACAAACAAACCTTGATAGCAAACTTGGACTATGTCATTCAATTACTACAGGCCTTGGGATACACAGTCAACATTCAGAAATCAAGACTTCTGCCATCCCAACAGATTATTTTCCTAGGAGCCAAACTGGACACAAAACACAAATGGCTTATCTCACAGAGGAAAACAACAGCAGTTACCAGAGTACTTCAAAGGCCTAGCAAAGCTCTCCCAGCTGACTGCAAGGAAAATCCTGCAGGCCCTGGGGTTCATGGCATCTTGCATTCTTCTGATACCTTTGGCAAGACTTCATATGAGAAAGCTGCAATGGTACTTAAAAAGCTTATGGTCCCAACACAGCCAAAGCCTAGAGGACATAATCCCACTCATTCCATGTCTACAAAGAGAATTTTTGTGGTGGGCTCAAACAAGTCAGTTAAACAAAGGCATGTCTTTCAACAAACCTCAAGCAGGTCAAATGATTACAACAGACGCCTCAGACCATGGATGGGGGCACATGGAGGGCAGATGCATTCAAGGTCAATGGACACCAAGGGAAAGGCATCTGCACATAAACCAAAAAGAGATGTTGGCAGTGATATATGCAATCGAGACTTTCGAAAAATCACTTCAACAAGGACATTTACTAATAAGGACAGACAACACCACTGTTATGTGGTATATAAACAAGCAGGGAGGCGCACCCATTCTTGTCCCCTCTGCAGACTAACAATGATTCTCTGGGAAAAATCCCTAAGTCTGAAGATACATCTGCAATCCCAGTTTGTGCCAGGCAAGGACAATATACTGGCGGACAAGCTGAGCAGAAATTTCTTGGATCCACACGAATGGATGCTGCATCCTCACATTTTCTCACAAATAACAAGGACATGGGGAAGACCGGACTTAGATCTCTTTGCTTCTCACATGAATCATCACCTGGAAAAGGTCTGTACAAGGACCCACCATCCTCTAGCCTGGAAAACGGATGCTCTCTCCTTCAGCTGGAATTCCCTAACAATTTATGCATTCCCTCCTCTACCACTGCTGACCAAGGTGATACTGAAGATCAAAGCAGAACAACCAACAGGCATTTTGCTAGCTCCAGACTGGCCAAGGCAGCACTGGTACCCATTGCTGTGGAGCATAACTTGGACCAAACCGTGGCTTCTGCCCCTATGGCCTCTGCTTCTAACACAACACAATTACAGGACTGTTCATCAAAACCTGAAAGCATTGCATCTGACAGCCTGGAGGTTACCATAACTCCTTCCGATATCTCTCTTTCCAAAAAAGTTCGAGATCTTACTGGAAGCACGCAGACCTTCCACCAGAAAAACCTATTCAGCCAAGTGGAAGAGATTCATCATCTGGAATGCTAACAGGGGTCAGGATACAACAGTATTGAGTATACCTCAGATATTGGAATACTTGGCAGAAATGTTTCATACTGGTTTCTCATATTCTTCCATAAAGATTCATGCCTCAGCAATCTCAGCAAAATACAATTGTGATCCACCTGTGTTTTCGCATCCTTTGCTAAGACAGTTCCTAAGAGGGATAAAGAATATCAAACCTCCCAGGAAACCGCCAGTACCTGCATGGGACCTCAATTTCGTCTTGGAAAAATTAACTCTTCCTCCCTTTGAACCAGCAGCAACTTCAGAAATGCAATTTCTCTCATGGAAAACGGTTTTCCTATTGGCAATCATATCAGCAAGAAGAGTCTCGGAGATACAGGCACTCATGGCAGTACCTCCTTTTCTCGTTTTTCATCAGGACAGAGTCCCTCTAAGAACCAATCCTTCATTCATGCCAAAAGTAATTTCCAGGGTGTCTCTAAATCAAGCCATTCACCTGCCTACTTTCTTCCCAAATCCTCAAAACAGGGGGGAAGCACTGCTGCATACTTTGGACATACACAGGCAACTACGCTACTACTTGGACAGAACTAAGGCCACCAGAAAGTCTGACCAACTGCTTGTAGCCTATGCTGCTGGAGTACAAGGAAAAGCAATCTCCAAACAAACAATTTCCAAATGGATTGGACACTGCATCAGATTCTGCTATTCTTTTCATGGAAAAAGTGTGCCAGCCAATATTAGGCCACACTCCACCATAGCTATAGCCACATCCACAGCTTTCCTAAGAGGAGTGGCTACAAAGGACATTCTAGAGGCTGCTACATGGAGCTCCGTGCATACATTTACCAAGCACTACAACCTGCCTTTATACTCCAGATCCCGAGCAGGCTTTGCTTCGGCAGTCCTGCAGGGCATTTTAGCTACACCATCACTTTCTTAGTTCCAACCACCCCCAGCTTGGCTATAGTATTCAACCCATATGTTATGACTGCAGTTGCATTCTTGAAGGACATAGTACAGTTTTGTACCTACCATAAATGTAGATGTCCGATAGATATGCAACTGCAGTCGGATTTTCCCACCCTCCTACCCCTCTGCAACCTTCTTTATGGGTCCACTACCCCTATTCCTATTAGCTGGGGGTATCTCCTATGGTGTATCTGTTTATTACTGTTGTGCATGTCTGGAATTGTTTATCCATTCACCAAATTTAGCCTTCCTAGGAGGGCACCTGGCATCTGGGGCAAGAAACACTGAAGAAGATGGCGTCGGCTGATGCCTTTATACTCCAGCCGTTCTGACGTCAGAGAGGAGGTGACACCAGCCGACGCCGGACCCAGACTTTGGAATCCGGCCAACCGAGGGCTGCCTGAGGCAGGACAACCCATATGATATGACTGCAGTTGCATATCTATCGAACATCTACATTTATGGTAGGTACAAAACTGTACTTTTTAGTTAGTACGTTGGCATGACCACCAGGCCTTTCAAAAAAATATTGGAGCATGCATATGCTATTAAAACAAAAAATTATAATACTTGGTTCTGATTATGAGAATTTTTGGGGGGGAGGCAGGAATTGGCATATCTTGGTTTGAGGGGGTGGTGATTTTAAAAATAAAATGGAACGGAAAGAAGCGCGTTTGGCAATTACTGTTACAGGTTGGCAAGTTATTTGGTTTAAATGTAGCCATAAACATCAACATTTAAAAAAAAAAAAACAATGAAAATTGTATTAGTTTTAAATTGATAGTTTAATGTTTTATATCAGTATATATGTATATGTATTATCTATATGTAAAATATAAATGTTTTTAATTGTGTTTAATTGTGACATTGTCTCTAATTGGAGGATTTAAAGGTTAGTTTTCATATGTGTGCATTTAAGCACTCTGTATAGTTGTCTTGTAGTGTTCTGAAGAAGTCAATTTATTTGGTGGTCAAAAGCGTTTAGTGAAAAACAATTAAAGGATTGTGTCTTTCTATGTTAGGGCGGCACAGTGGTGCAGCGGTTAACGTTGTCGCCTCACAGCAAGAGGTTCTCCGGTTCGATTCTCGGCTGGGGTGCCTTCTGTGTGGAGTTTGCATGTTCTCCCTGTGTTCGCCTGGGTTTCCTCCGGGTACTCCGGTTTCCTCCCACATTCCAAAGACATGCATCTGGAGCGTTTCTCCCCGGGCCTCCGCTGAAAACAGGCTCTGTGGAACCTAGTCGGACATTCCCGGTCAACAAATGTTAAATAAATAAAATAAAAAATAAATGTTTTTAGTTGTTTTAGATGCAACACATATCGGGACTAGTTTGTTTTTTGGTTGAATCTGAAAGATGCCTGCCTCCACATGAATGTAGAGAAGGACCACAGATTGTTCCTTCATTTCAGTGAAGGGAGGTCTCACTGCCAATTCAGTGCCTTACCTTTTGGTTTGTCCATTGCTCCCAGAGTTTTTTTTACAAAATGTCTGGCTCCAGTGATGCCCTATTGCAGTACAAAAGGTGTTCACATTTACCTGCTTCTGAACAATTGCCTCATTCAGGCAGACACACTGGAGGAACTGAGGGAATCCTTCCAACTGACCAAGGAGTGCTTTTCCAGTCTGGGGTTCACTCTCAACCTACAGAAATGCAATCTCCAGCTCACCACTAGGGTGACATTCTTGGGAGCAGAGTTTGATTCCAAGGATCAGAAAGCATACCCGCCATAGGGCAAAATGATCTTTCTAAGCCAGTATTTCAACTCACTGTAGGGAAACAAATTGATCTCCACCAGGGAGTTCCTCCAGAATCTTGCTTGTGGTAGGCTGTGGCATTCTCGTGATAAGTTAGCCATGTTGCATATGAGAAAAATAAAGTGATTCCTTAAGAACACCTGGTGCCAACACCAACAGTACTTAATACAGATTTTTCATTTTCACCACATCAGAAGGTAACTTCTCTGGTATATTCTAGCTTGGGAACAAATTCATGGAGTGCCCTTTTGGATTCCGGCAACACGGTTCCTCACCATTGATGCCTTTGACTGGCCTGTGGTGCACACTCAGGAGAAATGACAGTACAGGGCAGCTGGGACAATACATCAACCTAAAAGTGAAGATGGCAGTTCAGAAAGCACTACTGGCCTTCGAAAGAAAACTGACACCAGAGACTCTACTAGTGAGAGCAGACAATACCACAGTAATCTGGTACATCAGTGAACTGTGAGGTTCCTATAGTGAATAGCCTGTAACTGTAGGGTTTGGTATAGGTGATAAGACTGACCCTCATGGCCCAATATCTACGAGTAACAGAAAATTGCCTGGCAGATTCACTCATCAGGTCAGTTATATACCCTCATGAATGGAGGATCAAAAGGGAAGTCTTTCTCTGACACGCAAGTGGGGTGTGCCATAAGAAGTCTTAGAGCAGAACAGGCAAGTCAAAAAATTTTGCTTAAGGGCTTCACTGAAAAAAGCCTGGAAGATGGATGCGTTTTTCCTTCCCCTGGATAGATTCACTTTTCTCTGCCATTCCTCCCGTAACCCCTCATCCCCAAGGTACTTTAGAAATCAGAGAGAATGGACCAGTGGTGATCCTACTAGCACTTGTCCCAGACAGCACTGGTTCTCCATTCTCTACAACATGACCAAGGAAAGAACCATGGGTGCTGCCTCTGGAAGTGGACCTTCTCACTCAGATTAAGGAATTTATTGTACTCCCCCACTTGAATACTCTCAACTCGTATGACAGATGATAATATACTTGTACCCTGTAGGAGCATATTCTCTAAGGAAACCCTACAAATCATCTAAGAAGCCAGTAGACCAAGTACTGAAGTCTTGCATTTCAAAATATCTCAGATTATCATACTGTTGTATAGCTAAAGGACTAACAAAACTCTGTAATTCGACCCTCTCTTATGTTTCCATAAAAACCCATGCTGCTGCCGTCACTGCATGCCTACCTCTTCAAACACTAGTCTTATGTCATCATGCTAGTTTTGAGCTCAAGTATCATCCATCTGAGACCACCAAGAAGATCCATTCCTTGTCACTGGGGTCTCGATAAACTCATCATACCTCCTTTTGGATTGCTGCTTCCTCAGACCTTAACTTCTCCACTTGGAAGACTGCCCTCCAGGTGGCTCTTACCTCTGCCAAGTTGCTCTGCGTTATAGGGCCTTTTCCTCATATTCCGTCATGCTTCTGTGCATATAAACTTCTCTTATGGGAAGTGTTAGTATCTGAAGTCTGTCTTCAGAAATCTATGTAACAAAGGAGAGAACCCTGCACTCACTTGATATACACAGGCAGTTTAGATTCTGTTGGGGGGCAGAAAATATCAGTTTGCAGCTTTTGCCAAAAACTAGGAAAGGAGAACAGTTAACAAACAAGTCATTTCTAAGTAGATTGCCAGTTGCTTTAATTTCTGCTACGACCATCATAGAAAGCAAGAACCATACAGTATTAGAACCTTCCCCTCTTGGGCAATGGTAGCCACCATTGTCCTCCTTAGAGGAGTACCTACTCATTCCATTCTGGAAGCAGCCATTTGTTCCTCGATCCATGCATTCCAAACATTATACCCAGGTGGCGGCTGCTTGAGCCAGACCAGAGTTTGCTTCAGCAATTTTGCAGAGGTTCACCTTCTCTCCCCCTTCATTTGATCATCCCTCTATCTGTATGTTGGTCTAGGGATCTTCCAGTAGTAATAATTTCAACAGTGAAGCACATTGTATAGTTGTGTAGATGCTCATGTCACCACTATTGCATTACTTATTCCCTCCCACCTGCCCCTCCCCTTTTTTTCTCCTGCTTCACTTTTAAGGTTTGGGTGGTACACTTTTCTACTGTTGGGACCTTTCTCTTACCCCTTCCTCACTTAGCTACCCATTTCCTTATATGTACTTAATCTGGTGACAGATTTGGGCGGGTCATGCTCTAGGCCATCCATTTTAAGGAAGCAGCTGCCTGGTCTTCAGTTAACATCTGTGCTTAACATTTTAGTCAAGGAATCATGCCCGGGTCTGGGGAAGGGGGTTGCATCTGCCATTCTGCAGAGGCTGGTTTCACCTCCTTCTGTTTTAGCCAACCACTCCGCATTGACTAGCTCTGATAGACATCCCAAGAATCAGTACTGCAAAAGTGAACTGCAAAGAACATATTGCCTAGTTGTATTAGGAACTTATCATATCTGTAGATGTTTAAGTAGCTTCACTGTTGCAGTACAAGTTCCCTTCCCTCTTTCTCTTGACCTATGCTTGGGGTTAGGGTGAGTACCCCATTCACCTTTCTCCAATCCATTTTACATCCTCCTCTAGATGACTATTTAACCCCAGGCTCTGGATTGGGCCAGTACTAGACAGGTCATGCTGTGGACTTTAGAGAACTAATGATTGGAGTGTAAGGCAAGACAAACTTGAAGGTAGTGCCAGCTTGACTATCCTCTGTACTACCAACGTCCTGACATTGAAAGGGAAGAGTCTGTTAGGCCTTGGGGAAGAGAGCTCTGGTTTCTGAGCCAGCCTTCGGACTCATGCAGGCAAGTAATCCCAAGAGTGAGTACTGTAACAGTGAATCTACTCAAACATATACAATTGTAAGTTCCTGTCACAGTTGTACATGTTCATCGTGTTTCACTGTTGCAGTCATTACACTTGGGTTATTCTGCTGGCAGCTGATGGGAGGCTACCCGCAGTCGGCCTGAATTCCAAAGTCTAGGTACGGCGTCGTTTGCTGTCACCTCTTCCCTGACGTCAGTGCGCCAGGGGTATAAAAGATGCAGCCAACGCCATTTTCTTCTGTCTTTCTTGCCTCGTGGTGCCCGAAGCAAAAGCAGTTCAGAAGTGCCGGTCGGCCAACTCCTGAGATTTTGAAATCGAATTTCAGATCTGAAGTCTTCATTAAAGCTAAGTACCCGGTTGGGGAAACTTTTTTTTTGCTCCAGACCGATGTCAGAAAAAGATAATTGTATTTCTTGTGGGAAGCAAATACCTTATAAGGATTTTCATTCTTACTGTATTCATTGCCTAGGCCCTGATCATAACATTGCTAGCTGTCGGTTTTGTGCTAGATTTAACCAACGCACTGTTAAGCGTCTGTTCGATTTTGCCTTTCATTACTTTGGCCGAAGATTCAATTATATAATGCCGTCGGAACAGCCAATGATCAGAGTTTATAAAAAGCGCAAGGAAAAAGAAAAGGACAGGCACCTGAGGTCCAAAACCAACAACGAGGCTTCCGCTAAGCCAGTTGCCGGTTCGCCGGTTCTCAGTGAGGTGCTTTCGCAGCCCTTGGCACCCACTACCTCAGAGCCACAGGCCGCTGACGACTCCCATGTGGAGCCAGCTAGCCCTCTGGATACTCAAGGTATTGGACACTCGGAAACTATTCCTTCAGGTGGGTCCAGAGCCGCTGAGCAGGCATCGGCTTCTGAGGGTGTTTTCAGACCTACACAGTTGTATGTAAAGCCTACTACAGCTTCCAAAGCAAAGACTAAAGCAGTTCTAAAGACAAAGAAACAAATACAGCATTCTCCTAGACAAACTACCATGCCTAAAAAGCAGATGCTCAAAATGGCCAAAGACCTAATTACCTTGATCAGGGGTTCCCATCCCCCTCCTGACAAGTGGCCTAGGCAAGAGACAGAATATGAATCTTCAGATCAGGTTTCCATTTCCTCTGACTCCTCTTCTGAACAGGAATACTCTCTTCCTCCTTATGAGGATTCTGATGCTGAAGAATCTATCCCTTCAGCCTCACCACCTGAGGATTATTCTTTTGGGGAAACCCTGCATACCATGAGGGAGCACTTCCACTGGGAGAGCCAGGACTATTCAGAATATAAGAAAAGACTTTGAGATTTCCTTTTACTACCTCAGCACAGGCCTTTTGCTATTCCTCCTGTATCAGACATTGTAGATGATGTATTTTCCGAGTCCGGATTTTCTCCTGAATCTACCTCCTGCCCCTGTTAAACCAGACAGATACTACAGGGTTCCAGATTCACATAAATTTCTTTATAAAAACCCTGATGCTGACCCAGAAAGTATTTCTCAGGGTCCCAAAGGGTTCAAGGCTTCTACTGCAAAAAACCCTATCCCCTCTGATAGAGATTCAAGGGCACTAGACAGATGGGGGAAAAAGGTTTACACTTCTGCTACTTTGGCTGTGAGGGCTTTAAATTGTCAATTTCATATGCTTAAATATCAGCAATACTTACTGTCAGTGCTAAAACAGAAAATGTTATCAAATTCTGATTGTGCAGAAAATAAGGAAATGCAGGATTTTTTGCATGCAACTGAACAAGTGGGAAAGCATACATTGCAGTGTGGTTTTGATTCTCTGGAGGCCTCTTGCAGGGCTGCAGTTACGGGTTCTGTTATTAGGAGGCATGCTTGGTTAAAGGAACAGAGTCTGCCTGATCATGTTAAAGCAAAGTTATTAGATGCTCCATTACAGCATAATACTTGATTTGGTGTTAAGGCAGAGGAGGTGTTGAAGAAAATGGAGGACAAAGCGAAATTTATGCAAACAGTAAAGGATTTCTTACAGGTACAGCCACCCAGATTTAGCAGTAACTGGCCTACAAAGAATTGGTCCTTTCCAGTGTCAGACAGACCACAAAGAGGCAGCTACAGACGCCCCAGAGGCAGATCCCAGCCACAGGGCTCATACAGGCCTAAACAGTGGGCCGCTTCTACCTCCAAAAGCAGAGAAGACAAAAAACAAAGCCATACAGGAAACGGTCCCAATGACTTTCCTCTTCCAGCTCCAAGCACTTATCTTTTGGCAGTCCCCTTAGGAGGAAAACTAGCACTTTTTTCTCAAAATTGGCACATGATCACCCAGGACAAATGGGTCTTAAATATAGTGTCTCAGGGCTACAGGTTCCACTTTAACACCCTGCCAAGGCCAAAAGGTATGCCAAATCTGCCACACAATCAATGGACAGAGGCACAAAAACAGGTTTTATCCCTCATGGACATGAGCCATTTAGCAAGTACCACAGCAAGAGCAGGGATAATGATTTTACTCAAGATTTTTCTTGGTACCCAGAAAAGACAAAGCCTGGAGACCAATACTGGACCTGTCTACTCTAAATACATTCCTGGACGTTCCAAAATTCAAAATGTTGACTCTGCAGCAGCTTCTGCCCATGCTGGGCAAGAAGGCTTGGCTTGTAACTTTGGACTTAAAAGAGCCATACCTGCATATTCCAATTAGACAGTCTTGCAGAAGATGCCTCGGATTTCTAGCTGACTCTCAATGCACTACCAATTATCTGCACTGCCCTTTGGCTTATCTACTGCGCCCAGAGTTTTCACAAAATGCCTGGCACCAGTAATTGCATTTTGCAGACAAAGAGGAATTCAAATATATCCTTACTTGGATGACTCCCTTATTCAAGCAGAGAACAAGGACATTCTACTAAGGAATCTGGCATTTGTAAAAAGATTACTTATTTGCCTAGGGTACGCAGTAAACGAAAAGAAATCAAAACTAGTACCCTCTCAAGAGATAATATTCCTGGGTGCAAGCTTAAATACAACTGCCCAGATGGCTTATCTCACACCAGACAAACAAAGGCAACTGACTTCTTACTTCAAGACGTTGGCAACAAAGACCCAGTTATCTGCAAGAAAAATTATGCAGGCTTTGGGCTTCATGGCATCCTGCATTCTGCTAATTCCATATGCCAGACTGCATATGAGGAAAGTACAATGGTATCTAAAAAGTGTTTGGACTCAACATTGTCACAGCCTGGAAACATTAATTACCCTCATTCCTTGCCTACAACAGGAGTTTCGATGGTGGGCACAGGCCTGTCACCACAACAAGGGACAGCCATTCACCCTACCCACAGCCAGGCACTCAATAACAACAGATGCTTCAGATTATGCCTGGGGGGGCCCATATGGCAGGAAAATGTATTCAGGGCACATGGCCCACAAGCCAAAGTCACCTTCATATCAATCAAAAAGAGATGCTGGCTGTTCAAAATGCCCTGACAGCTTTTAAGGATCTACTCCATCCAGGACAACTACTGATAAGGACGGACGATACTACAGTCATGTGGTACATAAACAGGGAGGCACTCATTCCTACCCCCTCTGCAGACAAGCCATGACCTTGTGGGACACAGCATTGACTTATCAAGTACACCTGCAAGCACAATTCCTGCCAGGAAAGAAAAATACTCTGGCAGACGAACTAAGTAGAAACCTCATGGATCCCCATGAGTGGAAACTGGATCCACAAGTCTTCAGCATGATAATAAAGAAATGGGGATGCCCATACATAGATCTATTTGCCTCCCCTCACAATTACCAAATACAGAGATTCTGCACAAGGACGTATCCCAAGCAAGCATGGAAAGTGGGCGCTCTATCATTCAACTGGAAAACCCTAACAGTATATGCCTTTCCTCCTCTGCCTCTCCTCCCCAAGCTACTCCTAAAGGTCAGACAAGAGAAACCAAAAATGATTCTGATTGCACAAGACTGGCCCCACCAGCACTGGTACCCAATCCTAAAGAGCTTGTCTCAAGGCCCAGCCTGGACATTGCCTCTAATTCCTCATTTACTGACCTAACAAAACAATTAGTCCTGCACATTCAGCTCAGAACCCTAAATCTGGCAGCATAGCAGATAATGTAGCCATTCAGAACACACACCTCTCTAAAGCAGTGATGGATGTTATTTTGGAGAACAGGAGGCCCAGTACCAGGAAATCTTATTCTGAAAAATGGAAAAGATTCTGTGCTTGGAACCAGGCACAAGGAATTGACACGGTTGTATCAAATATTCCTCAGATTTTACAATATCTAACTGAGATGCTGGACAAAGGCCTATCCTTTTCATCAGTCAAAATTCATGCCTCTGCCATTTCAGTTCATTACAATATGGAACCACCTATTTTTTCACATCCACTGCTAAGACGGTACCTCAGAGGGGCCAAAAACATAAGACCTCCAAGGAGAGTACAAACACCTGCATGGGACCTCAGTTATGTCTTGGAAAAACTCACACTGCCGCCTTTTGAGCCAGCCAATACAGCTGAAATAAAGTTCTTATCTTGGAAAACAGCTGTGCTCCTAGAAATAACCTCTGCAAGACGAGTCTCAGAGTTACAGGCACTCATGGCTGTGGAACCTTTTATCATTTTCCAGCCAGACAGGGTTTCTCTAAGGATGAACCCGACATTTATGCCGAAGGTAATTTCCAGTGTGTGGCCCTTAACCAAGCCATTCATTTGCCTACCTTTTATCCAAACCCACAGAATAAGGGTGAGAGACTCTTGCACTCTTTGGACATGCACAGACAGCTACTCTTCTACTTGGACAGAACTAAAGCTTTCAGAAAGACTGAGCAACTCTTAGTAGCATATGCTGTAGGATCACAAGGAAAGGCTATCTCAAAGCAGACTATTTCAAAATGGATAGGCCACTGCATTCGTCTCTGCTATTCACTACATAGCAAATCAGTGCCTAAGGGCATTAGGCCTCACTCTACCAGAGCAGCAGCTACTTCAGCAGCCTTCCTCAGAGGAGTACCAACCAAAGGCATTTTAGAGGCTGCAACTTGGAGTTCATTGCACACTTTTACCAAGCACTACCACTTACCTCTTTATTCTAAATCTAGAGCAGGCTTTGCCACTGCAGTTCTGCAGGGCCTTATAGCCTCTCCTAATCCTATTTAGACCCAGCCACCCTTCCTCAGCTTTGGGATTCAACCCAAGTGTAATGACTGCAACAGTGGAACACGATGAACATAGTACAGTTGTGTACCTACCATAAATGAAGATGTTCGAGTGTATTAACTGTTGCAGTCCTGGTTACCCACCCACCATCCCCCTATTTTCTTTGCTGGGACTTATCTGTACTTCTCTATCCTATACAACCTGTGTGGTGTATTTGCTTGTAGATGAAGGCAATGTTTATTTTTGTGCATGCAAATTTATTGGCATAATTTTCAGCCTACCACTTTGGGGGCACCTGACATCTGGAGCAAGAAAAACAATGGCGTCTGCTGCATCTTTTATACCCCTGGCGCACTGACGTCAGGGAAGAGGCGACAGCAACCAACGCCGGACCTAGACTTTGGAATTCAGGTCGACTGTGGGTAGCCTACCAGCAGCTGCCAGCAGGATAACCCAAGTCTAATGACTGCAACAGTAAATACACTCGAACATCTACATTTATGGTAGGTACACAACTGTACTTTTCCTCTTGTATTACTTCCTTTCATGTTGCAGACCTGTTTCATAAACCATTGATTAAAATCTACAGGTTCCTAACTCGCACACTGGAGGCAATCCTATTGCCAGTCACTAACAGATGCATACTGGCTATGCATAACAGAAAGCACAGCCTTACTCCTGCTGTCACAGTTTTAAAGTAGTCTTAGCATGATCTTCTCCTAATTTGCTCATTCATAGGTTAGTACTAGGCTAACTGCCCTTGTGAGCCATTTTAAGCCTAGCCAATTATCCCTTGTGAGACTCAAACCCTGCACCTTGTGCTTGTAAGGCAAACACCTTAACCATTAGACCACCCTCCCAATGTACTGCTTTTTATGTTTTCTACCGTTAAATCCATTATTCTCTAAAATAACCCAAGTAGTTTGGATTCCCTCCTATCGTACATCTGAAAAATTAATATTCTTTCCTCTCTTAAATCCCAGTTATTTAAATGCCTAATAGGTGTGTCACTCCACCTTTTTTGACCACCTTGCTTACCACCTTTTTGAGTCCTCCCCCACTGCCTGCTTAACTATTTAGCCTCTCACTGACTGGGCACCATTTGTTCCTCATTTGTGGGGAAGCCCTGTGGCTTTGAAAAAAGCTTGCTTATATAAAGGATTCTTTATTCGCTATGTAACTTGCCTAGTCGCAGTTAGTAGTATCAGGTCCTTGTATAAATGTTTGATATTTGAGTACAAGCTATTAGCAGTCATACTGCATTTAATGTCATCATATTCTCTTGTTTAAGTGTTTTATAAATCAATTTACCTTATTCAGTCACAGTCCTTTCGTTTTCATTGTCATTTCTACTAATGCTTAATATTTTGTAGTTTATACTGTTTTGCTTCTGGATCGGGTTGTTGCTGAAGAAAAGTCTTAGAATCAGTGTACCTACCCAATTAACAAATGAATAAACGCATGCCTTTTTGTACACTTTTTCCTTGACTACAGAAACAACTTTTCTCAAACAACATGAGCTATGTTAAGGACTTCACATACAGATGGTTTCTGAAGAATGATTATGATAAAATATTTCTCAGCTTTGCCAGCACAAAATGCTAATTAGAAGGAACATAAAGGATTGCTAGCCAAATTTTTGATTGTTTTTTTCAAAGCAGCTATGCTTTGGAGGGGGTGCAAGTATGCTTAGCTTAAAAAAATGTATAGCACTTGTATTGTGTCCTTGCATGCAACCTTTTTGAGTACTCCCCGCTTCCTACTTAACCATAAAGCCTCACACTGACTGAGCACCATTTGTTCCTCAGTTGTGGGGAAGCCTTCTGATCTGTTGTTAGAAGACTTGCCAGGGGGCATCTTACAGGGAGATATCTGGATTGTCTGCATCCTCATCAATAGCCTGCTGTAAGTGTGTGTTTGATGTGAATGACCTTGGTGAGTTGAACATTTGGGTCACTGCAAAGACCAGCCTTGCCTTTTTTGTCTGCAGATGCTTGCTCTTCCACATGCGCCAACAAAGGCTTCCATGACCATCTTTGAATGGTCATGCTTGAGTCCACCATGCACAGGCTCCCTACACTAACACCCTCTGCATTCCAGTGGAGACTGTCAGCAGAGCAGCAGTGTAAATTTGATGGTACCCATATGAAGGCAACTTGTTTCTTCCAAGTCCTTTTTGCATATTTTGAATATGTCTGGTGTTCTCTCTGTGGTGCTTACCTGCCTGATTAAACTTTTGCAAGTTTAACTTGCTGCCGCTTTGATACTTACACAGTCATTGAATAGTCTAGGAGTGTATTGACTTTCAGTTATTTTTTCAGCAATAGATAGTGTTCGTATTTAGTAGCACATTAAAGAAATGTCAACTACTGCTGCATCTAGTAGTTGAAGTAAAGTTGTCACTTTCAGTAGGAATTGCTCTCTGTACACAGCTACTTGGCATCAGACAATTTTCAGCAGTTTTTAGAGTTTCTTTTTACAGACCATAATGTCATAGTCTACCTCCAAGATTACAGCTGGAATTGTTTGAGAGTATTCTGTTGATTTATGGCTCCGTGTAAACACATGGAAGCCACATCTACCATAAAGTTGCATTTCTGTGAGCATTGCTTTTTTATTGCGTTCTATAGAAAACTGAAAAGTGCGTGTGTATGGATTTTTGACTGGAAACAGACTCTCTACCCTGCTTGGATTACTTTTGAATACTTAGTAATTCTGTATAGTATTTTAAATTATATTTTTTGACTTAGGACGAGTTTAAGTTTGCGACTTCTAATACCATTATCTGATCTGATTAATATACAGTGATTAACTGTGTGTGTGTATATATATATATATATATATATATATATCTACATTGAAAATCTTCCATACTGAGAAGTTTCTTACACTGTTTTATGTATGTATATACATGCATACAAACACAGACTCACGCAGCCACTCATGCAAACTACATGTTATCTTTAAACAACTTTGAACACATACTATACATACTATGCATAATACACATGTGCAGCAGTTTGAATGTACATAAGTTCAATGTGAAACATGCTTTTCATTATTCCTCTGTAAAATAATTTACATACTAAAAATACTGTTTAAGTACCGGTTTCGTTTTCATTTAATAGGAACAGTGACGGTAACAAATGTTACTCCTCCAATACGTTCTTCCAGTGCATCTAGTGTTGGGAGCAGAGGAAGGTTAGTATGTTCAATTTTATGATATCCAATAGAGAGAGTATTTATAAATTCTGTAACTAAAGGTGTATTCTAATTTTTTCAGTTCTTTGTAGTCTCTTTCCTGCCTATTTCTAATAAACTTCAGATAAGAAGGAATTGAGACTTGGGTACACATCTGGGAAATGGAACATTTCACACCACCAAATGTTTAATTAGAATTTATCAGACCACAACACTTTCAGGAAGCTTTGTCATTTTTCCCAAAAAGGTTGTAGCACTTTGAAATCATAAATAATATGGTGCTAGTCTGCTTTGATTTGCACCTCCAACAACAAATACTTTCCTTTTGTATATAATTTCAATTCTTTGTGGAGTGATACATTTTCTGTATAAGACTTTCCAAGAGGAGAAACTCTAAAATAAAGATGTATTTTTTTTGAAGATATTAAAATCATGTTTTATCAGTTGTAGTTAAAGTTGAGCTGCTCATTTGGAGAATATGACCCCACTAATTATCTTGGATGCAAAATTTCTAGTTTTATTTTATGCATTTCAGATAAATATAGTCTCACTGTCTCTATTTGTTCTGCGGCTTTTTTAGAAAATAAGATTGAGTGGATTTTCTTTAATTATATCTGACATTGTCACCTTTGAGATTAAGAACTGTCAATTGATTAGTACTATAAGCCAGTTTTCCATACCCAAATTATATTTAACCATTAAGTAGTCCATGCTAAGCACGTCATTCTCTCTCAACATTTGACTACAAAGTCATATCCCTGTTTTTTTTTAACTGTCCATGCATTCTGGTATAGAGAATACTGTAAAGCATGATGTTGTCTCCAGGTATTTATATGCAGGTCTTCTAAATGTTTTTAATATGCTGTTTATGCAAGTAGTATATGTTGGATTATTGGTATTTTTAAATAAATATTTCTTTAACAGCCACTTATAAATTTCTATATATTGTAGAGTGACATTTTTTTCTTTATTTAATCAAATGGTCTCCTGCATTGTTTAATTGGATAATTAATCAGAATTCAACTATAAAACTTCTGTTTTAATAACTTAATCTATAGTATATGTTTGTAGGTCAGGAATTCCATTCCACCAACTTCCCACTCTCTTGAGTGATATCCCCAAACTATTGTACTTTGTTTGTGGCTACCATAAAATAATGAAACCATTAAATTGTTTAATGTGTTCTTTATATGGAACGAAAGGTGCTGTTTTTTTTATGTATAGTATTTTGGATAAAATAGATTGATTTTAATTAAAATGGTTGTCTTCCATAGAAAATAATTTATCCCTATAATTATTATTTTAATATTGTATAAAATATTTTTATAATGTGATGTTGCTATTTCTTTAAGATTGCATGGGAGTGACCTCTAAATTTTTATTATCTTTACTATCCCATTTAAATCTGCCATTCATTTCCTTCAAATAATTAAATTATGTTAATAAGATATTGGTTTTATTCTAATTTAACTTAAGACCTAACACAAAAATAATGTAATTATTTTTTATATGTATTAGTGAAGAATTAATGGTGTTTATTTTTTAACAGTATGTTGCCAGAAAATAACTGAAGTTTAGAAATATATTGACAGTGTAAAGTCCTACTGTATTGTTACAATTTGTGTAATTGCCTGGCTATTTAT
Source organism: Protopterus annectens (assembly GCF_019279795.1). NCBI lineage: Eukaryota > Metazoa > Chordata > Ceratodontiformes > Protopteridae > Protopterus > Protopterus annectens. The sequence continues at coordinate 440,038,372 of NC_056745.1, forward strand.
TTGCGTTTGTTGAACAAGAAAGTCAAACTAGGTGGAGCCCATTTTCAGTGGAGGCCCAGGATAAAAGCTCCAAATTAATTTCAGACCGTTAACACAAAAACAGCAATTGCATTTCTTAGAAAAAAAACGTAATTACAATGCAGGTAATTGCAGTAAAGTATTTGCATCAACAGTTACACATCTGTACAGTTCTTATAGCTCTAAAATATTGCAGGAAGTAAATGGATTTGAGACTGTTGTAAAGAAGTTTAGTGTTATGTTTTAGTAAAGAAAGGCTTGCAAGGCTTTGGCTAGAGGCTGTGTACCAAAAGCAAGTAAGAAAAGAGACCAAGGGCAACTTTGTTTCATGTCCTTGCTTGTTATTATGGACTGCGAAATTAATCATACTAATTTTTAACATGTGAAAATGTATTTGTATAAAATGATTGATAAATGTTATAAAATTGCTTAGAATATGTGTACTTCTAGCACTTTAAGACCAGTTTACTGAAATCAAAGACCAGCTATATCGAGGCTAATTACAGATGGTTCTTGTTTACTGTTGATGTTCATCGTGCATACAGCTGCAGTCATAACAGATGGGTTATCCTGCCGTCAGGCGGGTCCTCGGTCGGCCGAATTCCAAAGTCTAGGTCCGGCGTCGGATGTAGTCACTTCTTCCCTGACGTCAGTGCGGCAGGGGTATAAAGGAACCAGCCGACGCCATTTTCTCCAGTCTTTCTTGCCGCGCGGTGCCCGAAGCATAAGCAGTTCGCAAGTGCCGGTCGGCCAGCTCCTGAGATTAAGAATATTTTTCAACCGAAGTCTTCTTGAAAGCTAAGTACCCCGTTGGGGAAACTTTTCTTGCCTCAGACCGATGTCAAACAAAGTTAATAATTGCATTTCATGTGGGAAGCAAATACCACATAAGGGTTTCCATTCCTTCTGCATTCCTTGCTTAGGCCCAGACCACGACGTCTCGGCCTGTCGTTTTTGTACTAGCTTTAACAAATGCACTATTAAGCGTCGGGCGGAGTTCACCCAACACTATTTTGGCAAAAAATTTAATTGCATTATGTCGTCGGATACTCCGACTCCCGTTTTGAGTAAAAGACGCAAAGATAAGGACTGACATACGAGGCCCGCGACTTCTACCGACACCATGCTAAAGCCGACTACAGGTGCTCCGGTTCTCAGCGAGGCGCCTACGCAGCCCCTGACTACCGATGACACTTCCTTAGCGGTGTCTTTTGTGCCCGAGGTCGCAGGCTCCACGGCCCACACCCCGATTACAGATACCGACGCCACTCTTGGCGGGGAAACTCAGAGTTCAGACAGGCCTACCACCTCTCAATGTGTCTTCAGGCCTTCTTCTTTTTCCATTAAAGCTTACACTAAATCTAAAGCAGCCATGCATACTAAAAGACCAGCTCCACAGGGCCCCTCTCAAGGCCCCATGCCTAAAAAACAGATGCTCAAAATGGCTGAGGATTTGATTACTCTTATCAGGGGTTCTCAAACCCCCTCGGACAAAAGGCCCAGAGTGGAGGATGAATACCCTTCCTCGGACCAGGCCTCCATTACTTCAGAACATTCTGAAGACCAGGAACATTCATACTCCCCTTTTGAAGATTCTGATGCAGAGGAGTCCATTCCCTCTGTCTCCCCCCCTGAGGACTATTCTTTTGGGGAAACCTTGCATACCTTGAGGGAACACTTCCACTGGGAAGGCCAAGATTACTCAGATTCCAAGAAAAGGCTCAGGGATTTTCTCTTGCTCCCTCAGCACAGGCCTCTGGCTATCCCTCCTGTCTTAAACATACTAGATGATGTGTATTCAGAGGCCAGCCTTAACCCAGATTCTTCACCACCAGCTCCAGTTAAGCCTGACAGGTATTACCGGGTTCCTGATTCACACCAATTCCTATACAAAAGCCATGCTGCTGACCCGGAAACTATTTCACAGGGTCCCAAGGGAATTAAGGCCTCTACTGCCAAAAATCCATTACCTTCAGAGAGAGAGATTCCAGAGCTTTAGAAAGGTGGAGGGAAAAGGTATACACCTCGGCCACTTTAACCATGAGGGCATTAAACTGTCAGTTCCACATGTTAAAGTATCAACAGTTTTTGTTATCTCAGTTGAAAAACAAAATGTCACAACCTGAACAACCAGACTTGAAGGAGTTGCAGGATTTGTTGCATGGTGCAGAACAAGTGGGTAAACATACCTTGCAATGTGGTTTTGATGCTTTAGAGGCCTCATGTAGAGCTGCTGTTACAGGGTCTGTCATACGTAGACATGCTTGGCTCAAAGAGCAAACCTTACCAGATCATGTCAAAGCCAAATTACTAGATGCACCTGTGCAAAAAGATGTATTGTTTGGTGTTAAAGCTGAGGAGGTATTAAAGAAAATGGAGGAAAAGGCAAAATCAATGCAAACAGTGAAAGATTTCCTACAGGTACAACCTCCACATTTCAGTAGAAACTGGCCTTCGAAAAATTGGTCCTTTCCAGCCATGGACAGACCGACCTCAAAGAGGTAGATACAGGCGCCCGAGGGGTAGAGGGCAATCTCAAGGATCATTTAGAGGCAGACAATGGCAAGCACCTACACCAAGTGGTGGAGAGGATAGATCACAGTAATTCAGAAAGCAGACACAATGACTTTCCCCTTTGCATGCCAAGCAAAGCTCTAATGGCAGCACCTTTAGGTGGAAAACTGGCATTATTTTCGAAAAATTGGCATATTGTCACAAAAGACAAATGGATCCTGAACATTATAGACAGAGGCTACAGATTCCACTTTCACACCCTTCCAAAAATGAGAGGCATGACAAACCTGCCACAAAATCAAAGGGCAGAGGCACAAAAACAAATTTCAGCTCTCATGGACATGAAAGCTATTCAAGAGGTACCTGCACAAGAACAGGGTCAAGGTTTTTATTCCAGACTATTCCTGGTACCAAGGAAGGACAAAGATTGGAGGCCTATTTTGGACCTATCCATCCTAAACACATATTTACTCATACCAAAATTCAAGATGCTCACATTACAGCAGCTTCTTCCCATGCTGGGCAAGGAGTCTTGGCTGGTAACATTGGACCTCAAGGAGGCATACCTGCATGTCCCTATCAGACAAGATTGCAGAAGATATCTCAGATTTCTTGCAGGTTCAACCCATTATCAATTCTCTGCATTGCCCTTTGGTTTATCTACTGCGCCCAGAGTGTTCACAAAATGCCTGGCATCAGTAATTGCCTACTGCAGACTTCAAGGGATACATATATACCCATATTTGGACGACTGCCTGATCCAAGCGGACAGCAAACACTTACTTCTGAAACATCTGGCGTTTGTAATAAAGTTGTTGAACTCTCTGGGTTACACAGTCAACAAAAAGAAATCAAAACTAATACCCTCTCAAGTAATAATTTTCCTGGGTGCCAGCTTGAATACAAACACCCAGATGGCCTACCTCACGCCAGAAAAACAAGGGCAACTTTCTCAATACTTCAGAAAAATGGCAACCTTCACCAGGCTGACTGCAAGGAAAATCCTGCAGGCTCTGGGATTCATGGCATCTTGCATCCTGCTAATCCCATGTGCAAAGCTGCATATGAGGAAACTTCAATGGTACCTAAAAAACTTATGGTCTCAACACAGCCACAGTTTGGAAACAATTATACCACTGATTCCATGTCTCCAAAAGGAATTTCTGTGGTGGGCTCAAGCATGCCAAAGAAACATAGGTCTCCCTTTCTGCCTGCCTCAAGCAAATCAAATCATCACAACAGACGCCTCGGACTACGCCTGGGGGGCGAACATGACAGATCAGTGCATTCAGGGCAAATGGTCCCAAAAAGAAAAGCACCTACACATCAATCAAAAGGAAATGCTAGCAGTAAAAAATGCTATTATGGCTTTCAAAGACCTACTGCATCCAGGCCAGCTATTGATAAGGACAGACAACACCACAGTGATGTGGTACATAAACAAACAGCGAGGAACCCATTCTTATCCCCTGTGCAGGCTAGCCATGTCTCTTTGGAACATGGCTCTGGAATTACAAATCCAACTTCAAGCACAATTCCTGCCAGGCAAGGAAAACACGCTGGCAGACGACCTAAGCAGAAATATGACAGATCCACACGAATGGAAGTTGCATCCTCAAGTTTTTGCAAAGATAATTCAAGCATGGGGAAGGCCAGACATAGATCTCTTTGCTACCCACAGAAATTACCAATTGACAAAATTCTGCTCAAGGACCTATCATCCACAGGCCTGGAAAGTGGACTCACTTTCTTTCAGTTGAACGACAATGACAGTTTATGCCTTTCCACCTCTTCTTCTGCTGCCCAAAGTTCTATTAAAGGCCAGAGCAGACAGACCAAAGATGATTCTCATTGCTCCAGACTGGCCAAGACAACACTGGTACCCTCTCCTGAGGAGCCTGACGCATTCCCCACCATGGATCTTGCCTCTAATGCCTCTTCTGTTAACCCAGCACAACTTCAAAACTCTTCACAGTCAGCTGAAAACACTCAATCTAGCCGCATGGAGGATTCCTTAAATTCACAACAGACCCTCCTCTCCAAGGAGGTGCAGGATGTCATTTTGGAGGCCAGAAGGCCTTCTACTAGAAAAGCCTACTCCGCAAAATGGAAACGGTTTTGTGCCTGGAATCAGAAAAAGGGACAGAATCCTGGAATACTGAATTTACCACAAATATTACAGTACCTAGCTGAGATGTTAAGCAGTGGACTTTCATTTTCCTCCATCAAAATCCATGCCTCAGCCATTTCTGCTCAATACAACACTGATCCTCCTTTATTCTCTCATCCTCTTCTAAGACCGTTCCTCAGAGGGGCTAAGAATATAAATCCCCCAAGGAAGCAACCAGTGCCTGCTTGGGACCTCAATTTCATTCTAGAAAAATTGACCCTGCCTCCATTTGAGCCAGCTGCTTCAACAGAACTGCAATTTTTGTCATGGAAAACAGCCTTTCTTCTGGCTATCACCTCAGCACGCAGGGTTTCGGAACTACAAGCCCTCATGGCTGTGCAGCCTTTAATCATTTTCCATCAGGACAGAGTATCCTTATGAACCCAACCCTTCCTTTATGCCAAAGGTAGTATCCAGTGTAGCCTTGAATCAGGCTATCCACTTACCTACCTTTTACCCTAATCCACAAAACAAAGGGGAGAGACTACTACATTCCTTGAACATTCACAGACAGCTTCGTTATTACTTGGACAGGACAAAGCCATTCAGAAAATCAGAGCAACTCTGTGTCCTATGCTACAGGTGCTCAAGGGAAGGCTATTTCCAAACAGACAATCTCAAAATGGATAGCCCACTGCATACGCTTTTGTTATTCTTTTCATGGTAAAACTATACCTACAAGCATCAGATCTCACTCCACAAGGGCCACAGCTACCTCTGCAGCTTTCCTCAGGGGTGTCCTACCAAGGATATTTTGGAAGCAGCCACTTGGAGTTTTGTGCATACTTTCTCCAAGCACTACCACCTACCATTATACTCCAAATCTAGAGCGGGCTTTGCCACTGCAGTCTTGCAGGGCATCCTTGCTCCTCCTAGTTCCACTTAGTGCCTACCACCACTTTTTTTAGCTTTGGGATTTTACCCATCTGTTATGACTGCAGCTGTATGCACGATGAACATAGTACAGTTTTGTACCTACCATAAATGTAGATGTTTGAGTGCTAATACAGCTGCAGTCCAGGTTTCCCCTCCCTCCTTCCCCTCTTGGAACAGGCCTAATGGCTAAACGCCTCCTCATACAACCTGATTGGGGTATTCTTTTATGGTGTATTTGCTTGCAACTACTGTTTTTTGATTATATTGCACTGCATTATTACATAAATTCATGTTTTGCCTTCCTTCTGGGGGCACCTGACATCTGGGGCAAGAAAAACTGAAGAAAATGGCGTCAGCTGGTTCTTTTATACCCCTGCCGCACTGACGTCAGGGAAGAAGCGACGACATCTGACGCCGGACCTAGACTTTGGAATTCGGCCGACCGAGGACCCGCCTGACGGCAGGATAACCCATCTGTTATGACTGCAGCTGTATTAGCATTCGAACATCTACATTTATGGTAGGTACAAAACTGTACTTTGGCATGACCAATTAGAGTATTTATTATTTTGGTATTCTAATGTGTTTGCCCATTTAATGTAAAACCAGTTCAGTCTTCTCTAAAATAATTGGCATATGTTTTTAATCTGTTATCAAAGATTGACATAATTTTGTAATCAACTTTCAGGAGTGATATAGATTTATAAGAAGAGTATAGAGATGAATATTTTTTCTGTTTTAAAGGAGAACCGCACCCACAGACTCAAAAAAACATGTTTATTTCATCATGGTTTGGGGTTTCCTACATTTTAACACCACTCTGGGACTATTTAGAGCTTTTTAGATATTTTTATACGCAATTTCTGACAGATCACATGGGGTCTGACATCTTGAAATAATTCTGATTGTTTAGTCTGCCTCTAAGTATCTCAGAATGCATTGTTTTTCTCCAAAAAATTGCATCATGTCTGCCACGTTTTCCCTAAAGCTCCTGTCAGTGCACTGATTTTACAGGCATTCACTGCTGTGTTATAGTCACCTACTTTTGGTTAAAATTTTACCCTTTTTCAATGACTACTTCGAAAACAAGCAGTGCAAATGTTACAGAACAGAATTGAAAGTGCATTTTATTGCTCTTTCTTCTTAGAAATACTAACTTGATTTCTTTTGTGAAGGTTGAAATCTAGTTCTTCAAGGTATCTCCTCTCCCCCTTCACACATACCTTCCCTAGCTATCAAAGAGCTAAGGATAATTTGACCTATTATCTGCATGTGATTGACAGCTTACAGCAGGTGGCCAGACTAATGTACTGTTTTCTTGTCCGCCTTTCCTTCCTTACAATGGGAGACTTTTTTTGTTGCACTCTTCCTGTCAGATTTAGAACCAAGCTCCATAGCACTGGGAATAATCACTGCTTTGCAAAGCATCAAACTCTCTCTTATTTTTCATTCCTCTTTGGTTAAATAGCTAACAGATGATACACTATAAACACACACACTTGCCCCTAGCATGCATGCATACATACACACACACACACACACACACAGATACACACTTGCCCCTTGCTTGCAGTCTCACACACGAGCACTTGCCTCTTGCTTGCATTGACACACACACACACACACACACACACACACACACACACACACACACACACACACACACACACAGACTTGTCCCTTTGCTGTACAAGGATGTAAACTTGGATTAAATCCCAGCTATTGCCATGCATGCATGCATGCCCAGCAAAGACGGCTCCTTAGCACTTGCCATTATAGTTTGATATAGAGATTTATCATAAAATGATTGCTGGCTTCAAAAATGCAGCCTCCCAAATCCCAGAACTGGCAACTCCTTCAAAAGATTTCACATAAATCTGTTATAGACAATCAACAGAAGTGAGAATTTTGTTCACCCTTATTGGATGTAGGGGGCTGGGCAAGGCAACTCTGACATCACAATGTGGGAGGTCCACTGGCTCTTCTACAGAGCATGCAAATCAGACAGTGCTTACTTCACTTTGGGGGAGGAAACATCCCTGTAACTACAGCAAGAGCTCTGGCAGATGTGATATCATCATTTAAGAGCCAGCTAGAGGATTTTCAACTTGGTTTTCAAAGTGAAAGTAAAACAGTACAGAAAGTTATCAAGCCTAAGAGGTAAAACAGTTGAGTGGATTACTTTTTAAAGCTGTGGTTCTGATTTTTTGAAGCTGTAGCAACTAATGGGGACTAAAAGAGACAGCAGGTTGAGCAATCTGCTTGAATACCCTGTTGTCCTTTAATGGAGAAGTTGTACATTTCCTTTATGTGGCTATGTTAAATGTAATTTAAATTTCTGTGAATACACTCTGCACAATAGATAAAATATTGTGAGGTTATAAAAATAAATTTTTTCTATTTTTATTTCTTTGCTCCAAAATATTTTTGTATATTCTTATTTAAAAAAGGCACCAATTGTTTTTTTTTCCAGATCACTGTTTTATACATTACCATAGTTTTTTAAATGGCTCAGAATTTATTCTGTGTCCATATATATCTTATTACTGCCATATATAGATATACTGTTGTAAATAGTTTTTGCATTCATTTTGGTTGTAAGCGATAACTTGCATAAGTCTTTAAGAGTTAGAGAATAATAATGTAGTTTAACTTTTTTAAACTAAGAAAAATGTGCTGAAGGCTCTTCTAAAACTGTGCATTCATTTTTTTTTCCATTTCTTATAATAGGCCTTTTTCTCCTTTTTGTATTTTAACTGTATTTTGCCCGTTTCTTTGTTATGCCAGTAAGTCTGTATCTGATAGTTTTCTCTTGCTGTAATGCCAAGTAGAGACTTTGTCATATAATTATGCTTTTATCTAGTCTCACTGGATTAAATCAGAAATTTTACCATTAATTTGAAGTCTAAAAACCGTTGCAATTTTGTTAGTACTGTTTACAATCTTTAAATTGTGGTATATAAGCTGGCAGTCTATCAAAAGAAGCAGATTTTCTTGAATTTATCATTACTGTATAAGATATTGCATTGTGATCTGATGAGATTCATCACTTTTACCTTTTTCTATTTTAAAAAATAAATAATTTAAAAAATACACCTTAGTTCTTGACTGCATAAGGGTAATGAGTGTAAAAAATAATTTTATTCAGAAATCTTATTAACATCTATAAGGTTAGGTAAGTCAGTAAAGTTAACTAAGCCTTACCTGATACTAAATTTTGGGTGTAATTGCACTAGTACCATTTTATTTAAGCATACAATTAGTGTGCTACTATACTATTAAATGCTTTCCTTCATATTCTAAGTTAAAATTTCCAGATATTTCCTATAGAATTTAGCTACATTTCCCAGAATCCAGTGCATGTTTGCTAAGATTAATATATTTTTAATATTCAATAATGATTATACACATCATACCTTTATCATTGCTGTGAGTCAGTAACCCTGGGCAATATAATAGAATTTCTCCATAAGATTGGCTGTACCTGTTCTCTTTTCTTTAAATCTAGAACTTACTAGTACTGTATATTCCTGTGTATTTAATGAAATATCAGTCTTGCAGTAAATGAGTTTCTCGGCAAAAAGCCACTTGTGTTTTATGTATTTTTAGATAAAGTACCTCTCGTTGCCATTGTTTTATACCATTTGCATTTACCGAGACACATTTTAAAGAAGTCGTCTTATTTGTCACGTACATATTGCTATTAATTACTATTCTGCAATAGCCATAGTTAACCAGATACGTTTCCTTTTGCTTTCATACATTATTCTAAGCATCACCTGAAATTCTTTTTATTGGATATTAACAAAAAGTTAATATTCAAAATAGCTAAACTATAAGTAAACAAATTCCCATCTATGGAACTTGTTTGAATAGAAGTCTCTTTCAGGCTGCCTTTCTAATACTGAATGTAATGTATTATTCCCTGGACATTATATTTTTTTTACCATTTAGGTAGAGTATAGTATATGTCCTAAAATGTTTATATTTTAAATGTTATATTGGACAAGCTTGTAAGCAGATTAGGCTTAGAATTATTTAGCATGTTGTGGATGTATGGAACCAGTTCGACACAAGCCCTGTTGAGCAGAATTTTATATTATGATTCTGACCAAAGGGATTTAAAATGCATGTCTCATTGTACAAGCTTTTAGATGCACTTTTGCATTTAAATATTCAGCTGATATTGTTCCATGTTGAAGCACAGTGTTTTCTAATTAAATGTTTTGTTTCCAAATGGAATGAATAAGAAATTGAATTTGAAGTATTTACTGTAGTATTAAAGTACATCTGTTTAAGATTTTTGGTCTCATGACTTGCTTTAACATGCCACTTTTCATTGGTTGCTGTTTTTTTTTTTTTTTTTTTTTAATAAGGTGGTAGTTTTTGTTAGTATTTATAAACCTGGAATGCAGTTGTGCTGAAGTTCTAGTTTAATTTTATTTAAATAAATAAAAGTCAAGTTTTAATGCATGCAGTTCTGTGGACTTCAGTCTGTGAAAGTTTATGGAGTTTTTTTTCATATTGTTTGAGTCCTGCTGTTTAGAAGTGTTCCATTTAGGTTATATCTGAAACTTTTTTAAAATCAGTGAACCTGCAGAATGCTGTATGATTTTCTGTGCACTCTTCTGACACTCGTGTGTGTCAGGAGCAGTTCTTAGAAAAGTGGTCAAAACAGCCAAATTAACTGTTATGGTACTCTTGAGTAACTTTGAATGATTAAGACGATTTATACTGTGCAGGTACAGTGAATTTGTGACAGACCAGTAAGAGTGAAAGGGAAGGTCTACAAGAGGGTAGTGAGACCAGCTATGTTATATGGGTTGGAGATAGTGGCATTGACAAAAAGGTAGGAGTCAGAGCTTGACGTAGCAGAGTTAAAGATGTTAAGATTTGCACTAGGTGTGATGAGGATGGGCAGGATTAGGAATAAGTATATTAGAGGGTCAGCCCAGGTTGGAAGGTTTGGAGACAAAGCCAGAGAGGCAAGATTACGTTGGTTTGGACATGTGCTGAGGAGGGATGCAGAGTATATTGGGAAAAAAGATGCTAAGGATGAAGCTGCCAGGTAACAGGAAAAGAGGAAGACCTAAGATAAGGTTTATGGATGTGGTCAGAGAGGACATGCAGGTGGTTGGTGTGACAGAGCAAGATGCAGAGGACAGGAAGAAATGGAAACAGTTGATCTGCTGTGGCGACCCCTAACTGGAGCAGCCGAAAGAAGAAGATGCTGTGCAGGTGCAGAATGTTTCATAGGGTTGTGCAGACAACAGCATATTTCTGACTGCAAGCTTAATAGTCTTAATGTTGTAAATAATTAGCCGAACTGATAACTGAAACAAAAAGAACAGCCCAGGTGAAAGATAAAACGCACGGTGATAGCGTAACCAAAAGTTTAATGCCCGCTTTCGTAAAAACTTCATCAGAAAACAAAACAACCACAATCCAATGCACTTAAATAGCAACATAATTAACAAACAATTACTCAATTAAAATCAATCAATCCATTAGATGATTGAAAATTAAAAAAGCTCTCTTTAAAAAAATCCAATGAATCAAAGCCCTTGTTTACTTGCAGTTTCCTGTGTTTTAAAAAACATTTAATGTTGATATAGTCATTTAAACCAGGAAACTTGTCTGATTGAAGTTTAATCTGCCATGTGGTTTCACGCTGCTCTAAAAAGTTTTTGAAATCTCCAGCTCGGAGATCAGGGTGAACAACTTCTAATATAGAAAACAAAAATTTCTTATGTCTGTTGCAAGTTTTAGTGTGTTTATACAGGGCATTGCTCTCATCTTTCGTTTTAATGCTGTAAAGATGTTCTCTGATTCTGATGTTTAAACAACGGGTGGTCATGCCAACATAAAATGCAGAACAACCCGAACAAAAACTAATATATACCACCCCCTTAGTCTTGCAATCAGCATAACAAGGTACCTTAAAGGTGTTATCAAAAGTGTCAATTTTAATGTAAGGACCTTCTGAAATAAAACGACACATGTTGCAGCTGTGGCAGGCATGCATGCCCACCTTAGAAGTGCTGATCGTTGGTACAAGTGAAGTCCTATTTTCCAAAATTCCCTTCAGATTGTAACAATTCCTGAAGACAAACTTGGGACCTTCCCCCAGGGTCCTTTTTATCTCTTCGTTACCATTAATGATTTTCCAGTTATCAATTATAATCTGTCTAATCAAAAAATTGTCAGAACTGGTATCTAGAGAACACAGGGTGTTGATATTATAACCATCCCCATGTGTCCTCTGGTTCTGTTCACTGTTGATTGAACCAGGAAAATCAATGATGGGTTTAAAAATGCTGTCACGTTTACTTAATATTTCTTCTGAGGTGGATGTTAATTGATAAAAATCGTACCCCCTATCTAGGAATAAAGAAACGACAGTGTTGAATTCCTGTGTTAAATCATTCTTTTTAGATGTCATCCGGCTTACACGTATAAACTGCCCTCGAGGGATGTTTCTAATAACGTGTCTGGGGTGATTACTGGAATGGTGCAAATACCCATTCGTGAACGTTTCTTTGCGATGAATTTTACTTTGTAAGCGTTCATCGTCTGTATCCCAATATAACAGTACATCTAAAAAATTCACAGTAGTTCCTACATTTCCTAAAGTGAACTTGATGTAATCAGAAATAAAATTAATATCTGTAAAAAACTCATTGACTGCCAAAGAATCACCTTCAATAATAAAAAATAAATCATCAATGTAACGACAGAAAAACTTGATATTGAACTTCTTTTTTAAGGAGGGTAACGCTTCAGACTCCCAGTAAGCCATTACTAAGTTCGCAAAGGCTGGAGCTGCTGGGGACCCCATCGCTACCCCCTCTTCTGTCTGTAATAATTGCTACCAAAAAGAAAAATGTTATTTTCTAAAATTAACTCTAAAAATAACCTAATAGTGGAAATGGTCCCCCCTGTAAACCTGCCACCTTTTCTAGCCAAAAATTCACAAACAGCATCAATGCCTTCCAAATGAGGAATGCATGTGTATTATGATGTCACATCAACTGTAAACATGATGTCACTAGAAGGAACAAAATCATGTTCCTGTAAATAAGTACCTAGTCTGCTCAAAAAGTGCCAGGAATCCTTAACATAAGATGGTTCATTCCCTAAAATGGGGCCCAAGATTAAGTCAATCACCAAAGAAATGCCCTCTGTGATAGAGTGTGGACATGAGACGATGGGTCTTAATGGGGGATCGTTGACATTTTTGTGCGTTTTTGGAATCCCAAAAATCACCCCAATGCGTGGCTCAGTAACAACACAAAAATCGTAAACTTCGCTGTTAATGTCTCCTGACATAAATAAACCGTACAGTTCAGATTGTATCAAACGTACCCTTCGTTTGTAATCAAACAATGTAATGCTTTCATATTCCTCGGAATTATTGATAATTTCTAGCATTTTAGTCTCGTACACATCTTGATCCATGATCACGATGTTACCCCCTTTGTCGCTCTTCATGAACCTGAAACGATGGCATAATGCTTTCAGGTTCAAGAGAGCCGCCCTCTCTTTCCCAGTAAGATTGTCGGAAAAGTGTCTGTTGACTCTCAAAGCTTTATTGATGTCAGCAATACACTGTTCCTCAAATACTCTGATTGTGTTATGTAAGTGAGGTGTAAAAGTAGATGGTTTCACCAGAGACTTTTGAGTCTGACCCTGACTCTTTAAAAAATTCAACATGTATTGCACATTTAACTTCCTAGAAAATTTTTTGATGTCAATGATAGTGTTAGTAACATTTGCCCTAGAAGTAGGAATGAAATTTAAACCATACTTCAATACATCCAATTCACAGTCAGAAAAACAATGATCTGTCAGGTTAATAATATTAAACTGGTCAAAAGTCCCAACTAAGTTTCGTCGGTGGATGAACTGGACCCCAGAAAAGTCCGACTGCGAGTCAGTACCGTATTCCTGTTGCTTTGATTTCCCCTTTTGTTTAAAAAAGTAGAAGCAGGAATTGAACCGCTGTTGATATTCCCCTCAGTATTGTTGTTAATTCTGACCTTAGGTCGAACCGACCCTTCAGTGCTAGCTTGTTGGTCTTTTGCATCAATGTCCATATTGTCTGGTTCAATGACTATCTCTTCATTAAACAAAGTTTTGGCAGTAGAGGAGTCTATAACTGACTCCTTTGTCGAACGCTTGTCATGTTCGTCTCTGCTAAATCTGTTGTCAGTTCGCCTGGTATAACATACCACACCCTCGCTGTTAGTCCAGCTGGAATTAAAGACTCTGGTGGTTTGTTGGTCAGGAAAAAATTGATTATTAGTGTCACCTTTTGAAGTTTTTGAGTTGTTCTTATTGGCAAAATTATCATATGCCACACCACTATCATAGGCAAAAGTATCGCGGGTCAATTTGACCCGTTTACGATTGATAACTTCGGCGGTGTGTTCCATTTCTTGGTGCAAAACAGTAAACAGTTCACCAGCCTTATCGTCACCAAGAAATTCCTTAAGCTCGCTCTCTAATTGCATAATTTCTATTTTGAGTTCCCCCATCTTGGTGAGGTTATTATCAACAAGCAAGCCTAAGAAATCAATACCAGCAGTATTGAAAAAATTGGTTAAAGTTCTGAAAAAAGGCGAAACTTTAGTTACCCCATTCGGGCACTTAAAAAATCTAAGGCCCTTGGGAACAATCCCCAGTTCAATGCAATGTTTAAAATAACTATTTTCTAGATCAAGGGAACGATGTCTCTTTAACAATCTTAAAAGTAAATTGCGTTTGTTGCTAATGTCTGCATAATTAACATCTCTTCTTTTACCTGTGTCGCCAAACGGATTCTGGATCTCGTTAAGAAAAGCTTGAACAGTTCTATGACCGGAATGATGATCAAAGGAAGACTTCTCTCGTGGACGAGACGCCGCAGCCTGGCAATAATCCCTCTCACGCTTGTCTTCAGTGTCAACAACAGTATTCAGTTCAACAAAAGATGTATTCGGACTCGATGAATCTTCCGAACGTTGTTTCGTCATCTGAGGACGTTCGTTCTGGTTGGCCCTCTCCGTCAAAAACTTCAAGGAACTTTTGATGTCTAATAAGGTAGTCATTAGCAACTCACTTAAAGTAATGGTTGCCGAACTCGGCGTAGAATGTACAGTCAAATCCAAAAGTTCGTCATCTCTCACCTCAGACATGGCCAGAAAGAACCAAGTAAATAATTAGCCGAACTGATAACTGAAACAAAAAGAACAGCCCAGGTGAAAGATAAAACGCACGGTGATAGCGTAACCAAAAGTTTAATGCCCGCTTTCGTAAAAACTTCATCAGAAAACAAAACAACCACAATCCAATGCACTTAAATAGCAACATAATTAACAAACAATTACTCAATTAAAATCAATCGATCCATTAGATGATTGAAAATTAAAAAAGCTCTCTTTAAAAAAATCCAATGAATCAAAGCCCTTGTTTACTTGCAGTTTCCTGTGTTTTAAAAAACATTTAATGTTGATGTAGTCATTTAAACCAGGAAACTTGTCTGATTGAAGTTTAATCTGCCATGTGGTTTCACGCTGCTCTAAAAAGTTTTTGAAATCTCCAGCTCGGAGATCAGGGTGAACAACTTCTAATATAGAAAACAAAAATTTCTTATGTCTGTTGCAAGTTTTAGTGTGTTTATACAGGGCATTGCTCTCATCTTTCGTTTTAATGCTGTAAAGATGTTCTCTGATTCTGATGTTTAAACAACGGGAGGTCATGCCAACATAAAATGCAGAACAACCCGAACAAAAACTAATATATACCACCCCCTTAGTCTTGCAATCAGCATAACAAGGTACCTTAAAGGTGTTATCAAAAGTGTCAATTTTAATGTAAGGACCTTCTGAAATAAAACGACACATGTTGCAGCTGTGGCAGGCATGCATGCCCACCTTAGAAGTGCTGATCGTTGGTACAAGTGGAGTCCTATTTTCCAAAATTCCCTTCAGATTGTAACAATTCCTGAAGACAAACTTGGGACCTTCCCCCAGGGTCCTTTTTATCTCTTCGTTACCATTAATGATTTTCCAGTTATCAATTATAATCTGTCTAATCAAAAAATTGTCAGAACTGGTATCTAGAGAACACAGGGTGTTGATATTATAACCATCCCCATGTGTCCTCTGGTTCTGTTCACTGTTGATTGAACCAGGAAAATCAATGATGGGTTTAAAAATGCTGTCACGTTTACTTAATATTTCTTCTGAGGTGGATGTTAGTTGATACAATCGCACTCTATCTAGGAATAAAGAAACGACAGTGTTGAATTCCTGTGTTAAATCATTCTTTTTAGATGTCATCCGGCTTACACGTATAAACTGCCCTCGAGGGATGTTTCTAATAACGTGTCTGGGGTGATTACTGGAATGGTGCAAATACCCATTCGTGAACGTTTCTTTGCGATGAATTTTACTTTGTAAGCGTTCATCGTCTGTATCCCAATATAACAGTACATCTAAAAAATTCACAGTAGTTCCTACATTTCCTAAAGTGAACTTGATGTAATCAGAAATAAAATTAATATCTGTAAAAAACTCATTGACTGCCAAAGAATCACCTTCAATAATAAAAAATAAATCATCAATGTAACGACAGAAAAACTTGATATTGAACTTCTTTTTAAACAGGGTAACGCTTCAGACTCCCAGTTCGCCATTACCAAGTTCGCAAAGGCTGGAGCTGCTGGGGACCCCATTGCTACCCCCCTCTTTTGTCTATAATAATTGTTACCAAAAAGAAAAATGTTATTTTCTAAAATTAACTCTAAAAATAACCTTATGGTAGAAATGGTCCCCCCTGTAAACCTGCCACCTTTTCTAGCCAAAAATTCACAAACAGCATCAATGCCTTCCAAATGAGGAATGCATGTGTATTATGATGTCACATCAACTGTAAACATGATGTCACTAGAAGGAACAAAATCATGTTCCTGTAAATAAGTACCTAGTCTGCTCAAAAAGTGCCAGGAATCCTTAACATAAGATGGTTCATTCCCTAAAATGGGGCCCAAGATTAAGTCAATCACCAAAGAAATGCCCTCTGTGATAGAGTGTGGACATGAGACGATGGGTCTTAATGGGGGATCGTTGACATTTTTGTGCGTTTTTGGAATCCCAAAAATCACCCCAATGCGTGGCTCAGTAACAACACAAAAATCGTAAACTTCGCTGTTAATGTCTCCTGACATAAATAAACCGTACAGTTCAGATTGTATCAAACGTACCCTTCGTTTGTAATCAAACAATGTAATGCTTTCATATTCCTCGGAATTATTGATAATTTCTAGCATTTTAGTCTCATACACATCTTGATCCATGATCACGATGTTACCCCCTTTGTCGCTCTTCATGAACCTGAAACGATGGCATAATGCTTTCAGGTTCAAGAGAGCCGCCCTCTCTTTCCCAGTAAGATTGTCGGAAAAGTGTCTGTTGACTCTCAAAGCTTTATTGATGTCAGCAATACACTGTTCCTCAAATACTCTGATTGTGTTATGTAAGTGAGGTGTAAAAGTAGATGGTTTCACCAGAGACTTTTGAGTCTGACCCTGACTCTTTAAAAAATTCAACATGTATTGCACATTTAACTTCCTAGAAAATTGGCTTTGATTCATTGGATTTTTTTAAAGAGAGCTTTTTTAATTTTCAATCATCTAATGGATTGATTGATTTTAATTGAGTAATTGTTTGTTAATTATGTTGCTATTTAAGTGCATTGGATTGTGGTTGTTTTGTTTTCTGATGAAGTTTTTACGAAAGCGGGCATTAAACTTTTGGTTACGCTATCACCGTGCGTTTTATCTTTCACCTGGGCTGTTCTTTTTGTTTTAGTCTTAATGTTGCTCAAAATGCAAGTGCAAAAAGGAAGTAGCTCGAAAGTATGAATCTTTGTGAGGATCTCTGCACACATTTGAACAGCCACAGATGAGGTCCAAATTGGAGAGATGATAAAGTCAGCATTAAAGGGAATAGCATTCCTGGAACTGAATTCATTGTCAAGTCCCAGGATAAAAAAGTGCTTAATCCTGGTAGGTACACTGGTGCCAGGGTTGGAAAAAATGACACTGTAGAATCCTCAAACCGTGGAAATATTCCTACTATGGGGTTATGCCAGGCTAAGGTGGAGGTTGGCCCCTCTGTTAAAAAGTAGTAGTCCACAAAAGCTGATAGGCAAAAAAAAAAAAAAAAAAGCTATGAAGAAGACAGAGTGGACTACTGAGGAAAAGAAAGAAATTGTATTGTTACTATTTTGTAAGAAGCCCAGAATTGCCAAGTAGAAGATATTCAAAAAGATTGATTGAAATTAGAGGAAAGAAAATACATGTGTTCATTAATGTCATCAGATTCATAAAAAACATTATCTAGATCAGGAAACCTTGGGCCATTTGGAAAAAAAGCAACTAAGGAAGTACAAAAATATAAATAAAACCTGGAGATCTTTGAAAGGTATAAAAAAGAAACATGGACATGGGAAAGAGAGCGAGAGAGAGATCTGATGTGTAATATTTATCCAAAATGAAATCCAAACTAGTCAATACAAAAAAAATGCAGCTCCAAAGATATCTTAAGAGAAGTACAGGCAAAGGCACCTTGATCTGGAACATTTCACAATGCAAAAAAATAAGATCACAAAGGAGGAATGTTGTAATAGAAGATTAGTAGAGTGCATGTTGAACAGATAGAAATTGAAGTTATGGAATATCTGGGAAGTGAAGGATTTGGTATAGTGCGTCTAACATGGGTTATGTCACAGCATGATGGAACAATGAGTCTCAGAAGTAAGGAGAAACAGGTGGAGTGGGAGACACATGAAGAAGAAAATACGGACATGGAGTAAAAATAAATTTAATCTGGTGCATTATTTATGCAACGGAGAAAGCCGAAGTAATCAATACAAAAAGAAGAAAAAAACACCAAAGATATTTGAAGAGAAATGCAGGCAAAGGCATTCGGATATGGAAAATTTTAAAATACAAAAAATAAGAAAAGGGAGAAAGTATGAGAAGATTAGTAATGAAGAAGTTAAAGAAATAGAAACTGAAATTATGGATTACCTGTGTGCTTCTCAAAAACCATAAGTTGCCTGTTTTTAGCTTGATTATACTATTTACTGTACTTTTTATTGTGTTCTATTTAATACTGTATTTTCATGGTGTAAACTAAACTGCACTGTTTGTACTCCATTTTCTGCTGTACTGTGCCTGTTAAATCGTATTTCTTTGCTGTTTTCACTGTTGCAAAATAATTGATGTCCTTCTATTCCTGTGTTGCAGTATTCTTACTGTGAGATTTCCCACCTCAGGTTACCCGACGTTGGCTCCTATACAAAAGCTTAAGCCTGGTTGCTGTAGGTGCATGGGAAGTCACACACAGCGCCATTAACCAAGGACCTTAAATGTGACATCTGCATGCACAGACCTCAGAATTTTTCAGCTACAGACGACATCACATTGTTCGCTTCGTTCATACTCTAGAAGACGTCTAAAAAGCTAAGTACACTGTTGGGGGAATCCTTGCGTTCTTTTTGCTTGAGCTTGGTTAGCTGTATTTTATATTGGCCGATGTCAGCTAAAAAAAAGCAAATGCCATTGCGGGCATCAGATACCGCATAAGGATACCCATGGCTGTTGTGTCTTTTGTCTTGGGAAGGAACACGGTCATACTGTGTGTTCCAGTTGCCAATCTTTTGTACCAAAGACCCTCCTCAGCAATCTGGCTGCACTAAATTTATATTTAGAGAACCAACGTCTCAAAAAGCTTGCGCTTACAATGGACCCCAAATCGGCCGCTTCGACTGAACCACTGTGGAAAAAAGCCAAAGTTTCCAGCCCTACTTCCATTGCTTCTCCACCATTGGATGCCCCGCCAGCTTCCTATATAGGAATTGAGGGACATCTGACAGAACCGACTACTTTGATGGCTCCCGCCGAGGAAGCCGCTTCAGAAGTTGTAGCCTGCACGTCCACGGAGGTAGTCCAGACGTCTGTTCCTACCGACGTCGAGGGGGAACCAGAAACAGTCTGTCGGCCTTCGGAGACTCCTATCCATGAGACTAAAGATTCTGAGCCTAGGCCTTCTCCTATGCCAACGCCTACTAAACATAAACAGAAAACTAAACATCTGATTCCTACCTCTGAAGGAGTCCCTGACTGGCAGTCTTTCACTAACTCTCTGATGCAGGCCTTTATGGCCCTCAGGATCTACTCCCTCCACTATTCCTGTGCTCAGCCCTAGGCCTCTCTCTACCATTTCTCTCTCCTTGCAGACTACCCAAGAAGGAGAGGAGGGAATAGAACCTTACTACTCTTCTTCTGAATAGTCCATTTCTTATGCATCCCAGATTGCTTCTCCTTTATTCACCAGATGAGGAATCTGTTGAAGGGGACTCACCACCAGGGGACATTACCTTTGGTGAAACAATAACTAAGATGAAAGAGTACTTTAAATGGGACACTACCCAGGTGACTGACACCCAGAGGAGGTATTTTGAACTCCTTCAAGTGGAGTCTACCTCCCCATCAGTCATCCCACCAGTCTTACCTGCCTATCTGGATGCTTTTACCTCTGCATCCAAAAAACCAGACTCTCAACCACCTGGACCTAAAAGATCAGACAGGTTTTATAAAGTTCTTGATGAGCAGAAATTCTTAGTTAAACCTTCCTTGGCAGACCCTGCAGTTATTGCTGTCTCTCCAGGCAAGCAATCCAAACTTTATTCCCACTGCATCTCTTTTGCCTACTGATAAAGACAGCAAATCCATGGACAGGATTGGTAAAAAAAAAGTGTACACCTCTTCCACCCTGGCCTTCCGTGCTATATAAATTACCAGGCACACATGGTTAAATATGCACTGGATCTTGTCTCACAAACAACTAATCTCCTGGCTGCCACACCTGACTGCCTTACCAAATCAGACATAACATCTAAATCGTCTCTGGCTTCACAGGTAGCTGGACATTCAGTTAGGTGCAGTTATGATGCTGCAGAGGCCTATGCTAGGTCAGCAGCTTCTGCTTCCATCCTCCGCAGATGCTCTTGGCTGTGCTTACATCTACCAGAAGACTTTAAAACTAAGGTTATGGACGCTCCCTTAGATCCAAACTTTTTGTTTACGAAAACAGTCTGCAGGACATCAAGCAATTGCTAGTGTCCCCTAGTCCAAAGTATTACAGGAACTGCCCTGTGAAAACCTCATTTGTTAGGAGAACCCCTTCCTCTGCCACCCCTTCATCCTCCAGGCACATGAGTAGAACCAGAAGGCAAACCTTCTTCAGACCTGCCACCTCTCAACCCAATCCAAGACGGTCTTTTCAGGATAAAAATGTACCCAACAATGCGTGACTGCCTTGCCCATCTGCCTTTGTCAGCCCGCCTATCCCACTGTTTACCCATCTTGAAAACCATCAGTTCAGACCAATGGGTACTGAGTATCATCCAAAATGGATACTTCCTTTCCTGGAGAGAAAAGCCCATTCCCTTTCACCCCAAAAACCAAATCCACCTCCTGCTACAAATTCTTTAATACCTCCAAAAACTAGGAACAGTAGAACCTGTTCCTCCCGGGCAGGAAGAAAAAGGATTTTACTCAAGACCCTTTCTGGTCCCCAAAAAGGATGGTCCTTGGAGAGACCTATACTGGATCTATCTTTTCCTGAACCTATTTCTAGAAGTGCCTTCTTTCAAAATGCTCTCCCTCCCAACTCTACTATCTCTTATCCCAGACCAGGCCTTCATGGCCACTCTGGATCTAAAGGAGACTTATCTTCATATCCCCATAAAACCCTCCAGCAGAAAATTTCTATGTTTTTCTGGACCTTTCTCTCACTTCCAGTTTACAGCCATGCCCTTTGGTTTGTCTACAGCACCCAGAGTATTTACAAAATGCCTAGCCCCAGCCATTGCTTACTGCAGGACCCACGGTATACATCTGTACCCCTACCTAGACATTCTCCTTCTAGCAGAGACAGAAACCCATCTCAGAGACCACCTCAGGTTCACCACCACCCTTCTTCAAAACCTGGGTTTCACCCTTAATTTAAACAAATCCTCCTTGCTCCCTCAGTAAGACAAAATTTTCCTGGGCTGCAGGATCAGGACAGATATAATGCGGCCCTTTCTCACACAGGAAAAGGTCCACTCCCTCTCCACTCACTTTCAAAACCTTTTACTGGAATCCCAGATTTCTGCAAGACAATTCCTTCAACTCCTGGGGCTTCTGGAAGCCACCATTCCCATACTTCCCTTGGCAAGAATGCATATGCAGAAGTTTCAGTGGTATCTAAAGAATGTGTGGTCACAACACCTACACTCTTTAGAGAAGCAATTCCCCTTTCTGCCCTGCCTCAAATCAGAGCTGAGGTGGTGGATTCAATTAACCTGTCACAACCCGAGAATGCCTCTCCAAATGACCTCCCCAAACCAGTTCATTGACACACATGCTTCAGACCTTGGGTTGGCTGCCACCTGCAAGGACTTCGGAGTTCAGGAAATTTGGAGTCCTGCCCTTTAAAAGAAACATAACTGCAGTTCTCCTAGCCCTGGAGGTTTTTCTTCCTACCCTCCACCCGGGACCCCTTTTAATATTCAAAGACAACACCACAGTCATGTGGTACCTCAACAAACAAGGAGGAACTAAAGCCTACCCCCTTTGCAGAATAACCCTACAAATCTGAGAAATCACCTCCAGGCGCAACCTGTCCCTGCGGGCCTTGTACAATACCCTCTCAGGACAACAAACAGGCAGATGATCTAAGCAGAACATCTTCTCTACAGCACGAGTGGATGCTGAACAGGGACAACTTTCTAGACATTGTCCACCAGTGGGGCAGTCCTCAAGTGGATCTGTTTGCCTCCCCCAGAACAGACAATTGATCAATTTCTGCACCAAGGATCACTCCCCACTAGCCTGGAGAGTAGATGCCTTCAGCATGCCTTGGAAGAGACTGTTTCTTTATGCCTCCCCTCCTTCCCTCTAATTCAAAAGGTCCTACTGAAAATCAGGAAGGACAAACCAAAAATCTTGTTGGTGACCCCCTACTGGCCAAGGCAACACTGGTTCCCCCTACTTCACTCACTAGCCAGGCGCAGTCATCACACGTTACCCCACAAGGTGGACCTTCTCACACAGCAAAAGGGAGCCCTAATCCATCCTCACCTACAGAGGTTAGCACTAACACTCTGAGTGATAAACTTCTAATCCCTTTTAGACGCCACTATTCAGATGATGTACTTACAGTCCTGAGGGAGGCCAGGAAACCTGCTACTAGAAAATCATACTTATCAAAATGGTGTCAATATAAAGACAAGGACTCCAGCCAGGTGGACCCTTGCCTAGTCCTTGCATATGTGTGGGAACTCGTTAAGGATGGCCTTTCTTACTCCTCAGTAAAAGTACATCTTTCAGCCATATCTGCCTGCCTGCCTCTAGATCCCCCCCTTTACTATCCAGGCTAGATGTTAAACTTTTCCTGAGAGGGGTCTTGCACATCAGACAAACCTAGAAAACCCATCCTGCCACCCTGGGATCTAAACTTTGTCCGGGAGAAACTAACACTTAGCCCCTTTGAACTAGCTAGCAATGCTACTTTACAATTCTGTACATGGAAACTGTACTGTTGGTCACCATCACTTCTGCTAGGAGGGTGTCAGAGTTACAGGCACTAATGGGCTACCCCCTACATTGTATTCCACAAGGACAGGGTGACCTTGCACACTAACACTTCCTTTTTGCCTAACGTGGCAAACGAGCTGTCCTTAAATCAGTCTATTCACCTGCCTACCTTCTTCCCCTCTCCAGCTAACAAGAGTGAGAGGATTCTCCATTCCCTGGATGTGCACAGACAACTTAGATTCTACCTAGACAAAACTAAACCCTTCAGAAAATCTGAACAACTTTTTGTCTCCTTCCACCCCCAGGGCTATGGGCAAGGCAGTTTCCAAGCAAACTATTTCAGGATGGATCAGAAAATCCATTTATTTCTGATACTCGTATCATGGCAAACCTTTACCTCAGGGGGATGAGAGCTCATTCCACCAGAGGTATGGCTACTTTCAAAGCCTTCCTCAAAGGGCTGGACATTGCTTCCATTTTAGAAGCTGCCACATGGTCCACTATCTACACCTTCACCAAGCACTACAAACCAGTTGAAGTCTCCAGATCCAGGGCAGGCTTTGCTAGGACAATCCTGCACAGGTTTCTGGAATCTTTCACCTCTACTGCCACCCTTACCTCTAACTAGCTGTGGTACACTCCCACAGTAAGAGTGCTGCAACATAGGAATAGAAGGACATGGAATAGTTGTGTAAAATCTTGCCATAACCATAGATGTCCTTTTCTTCCATGTTGCAGTATTCCATCCCTCCCACCTTCCCCGTGCATAACATTGGACTACTAACCTAGCTTGTAGGAAACTCTACCCTTAAAGAGCAACTAACCAGCATATGACACTTGACTGTTCTAGCTGACAATCACTTATTCCTCTCTTAAGACAGTCTGTCTGGCCTTCAAGTTCTGAGGTCTGTGCATGCAGATGTCACATTTATGGTCCCTGGTTTATGGCCCTACTTGTGACGTCCTACGCACCTACAGCAACCAGGCTTATACTTTTGTATAGGAGCTGACACTGAGTCATCGGAGACGGAAAATCACACAGTAAGAATACTGCAACATGGAAGAGGAGGACACTTATGTCAGATTTTACACAACTATTCTTTGCTACTTTTCACAGTTGGCAAAGCATCTGTTTTGTTTGTTCCATTTTCCCACCAAACAGTGTTTTAAGAGACTGATTTGTTTGCTGTTTAAAATTAATTTTTAATCTCTCTGCCGTTTTTCTGCTGTTTAAAACATTTTCTGCCATTTCCTGCCTAAGTTAGTGTAGCTAGTAGCTTTAGCATAGTCTAGGTACAGGTTTGTTTGCATCTGGGTCTGTTTGGAGTGGCTGATGTATTCTGAACACATTTTCCAAGCCATCTTTGATTGGACGGAGCCCTTCTTCACCCTTGTGAGAGAAGTGTGCTGATTAGAACATGTCTGGTGAAGGGTAATTGGTCTAAGGCTTGGAGTAAGCACCCTCATTGGTTCTTTTGAGTTTTTTTTTTTTTAATGTTTTAAGTTTTTAGCTTCTGGTATTTAAGACCAACATTTGAGCAGGTTTTTGCTTGTTTGCACATTGCGCAGCACCTTGTCATGCTGCATAATTGTGTGCCATAGCCGGACGGATAATTTTGGCAGTTTTCCTTAGATACAGCTGTAGTACATTAGTGTAGTCCTCATCTTTAGTACATGTCTGGTCTATGAAGTATGTTTAGTGAGCTGTGACCTATTAAGCCACCAGCCAAAAACCCCGCCTGAAGTGCAGAACTACATAGCATCTCTTAGATCAGTCCTGAAAGCACCCCCTTTGTGATAATAGTTCTTTAATCCTAGCATTATGGACAGTTAGACTACCCTTGTTTCTCCTGCCACCCTCGTTGACTTGCGTCTCCTGAGGCAGTACAGCAACTGCCTCATGTACACTGACATCATCTACTAATAACTCACTCTAGTACAGAGTGCGAGAGATGCATCTAAGCCAAGAATCTTGAATCCATGCTCTCTCACGCTAAAAACAGTAACACTGAAGAGGTCAACTCGTCCACTGCTACCCATGCACATAGTACCACTAATCATACACACTGTAGTCATCCAGCACACACATCAACATATGCAGAGGTTCTCTCAAAAAACTTACCGAAACACCAAAGACCTCCAAAACAAAAGAATGCTACAACTAACAGTTCCTGCAGCACCCAAGACATAGAGCAACACCAGTGTCACACCTACCAAGCCAATAAAGCACAACACTCAAAACTAATTTTCTTGTCATTGGAGACTTCATAGTGAGACACACAGATATCCAATCACCAGGTGAGATAAGGAGAGTGTCGCACTCAGCTACCTGTCCAGTACCAGGATTTGTCAGTTCATGCATGCACTCATTTCCCTTGGCAACAAGTACCATTATGCCTCTGTTATAGCTCATGTTGGAGTGAACTACCTGAGACATAGCTTTCAGTGCGTGTCCCAGGCAGTTATGTCCCTAGCTTTGAGCAGCATATTACCCTCACCTAGAATGATGCCAAGTTTAAACAAAAATTGATCAATTTCAGTAATTGGCTTAGTTTTTGGTGTCATTCAAAGGGGATCCAGTTTGTGTTAGCCTGGGATGACATGGTCGACAAACCTCTGCTTTGCCAGAGATGGTTTGCGCCTGGACCCAATAGGGTTTTGGCTACTGGTAAAGGCTCTTGCCTCCCCCATAGTGCCTTTTTTAGGCAAGGTCTCAAAAACAAAATTGCTGATGTGAAAATTGACAACCATAACAAAATAAGGGGTAAGTTGTTAAATGTTAGAAGCTTAAACCAAAAACTGCACACTTTGGAAGCAGTTCTGTCACTGGAGGATGTAGATGTCTGTATAGTCACAGAAACCTGGTTCAGGGTCTCAGAGTACCTCGGCTTTGCAAGGCTACAATGTCTTCCACACCTTCAGACCGCAAAAAGAACACGCAAGAACCAAAGAATGTGGTGTTTGACTATATTAGATAAATTCACCTCCTGACTAGTTAGACTGGAGAACTCCTTGTTCAGATTGCTGTGGGACAAACAGATGCACTAGCGCAGCTGTTGGACCTTCGTTAGTTAAATCTGACCACAAATCAGTCACCTTTGAACTGGCGCTAACACCAAAACTCACAAAGGACGTAGTCAGACTAAACAACTTCAGCAAAGCAAACTATACCCTCCTAGAGGAAGGTATAAATTTATTTAACATTTGTTTACTGGGAAAGTCAGACTTGGAATGAAGCCAGTTTTCAGCGGAGGCCCAGGAGAAACATTCCAGACTCATTTCTTTGTACCATGGGAGGAAACCAGAGCACCCAGAGGAAACGCACACGAGCGCAAGGAAGACATGCAGACTCCATACAGAAGGCACCCCACTTGAGAATCGAACCAGAGAACCTCTTGCTGTGAGGCGACAACCCTACCACTGTACCACTGCACCATCTGTAAATGTATTCCAAGCCCCACCTGCAGCTGGAAGTGGTAACTCAACCAAAGTTTACACTAAAGCCCTGTGCAATCACTTGTATAAGTGTATAGACTCAGCTGTTCCAGAGAGAATCAAAGCCAGAGCCCCAAGTAAAAAAAAAAAAAAAAGCCACCCTGGTGGACATCCAGCATCAACAAACGCAAAAAGCTGCTGTCAAAGGAAACTAAGGTGAAGCCCCAGCAATGGAAAAGCACCCTCCTCAGCCTCAATAGGCAAATAAGACAATATGTCAAATCCTCTAAGGGTAACTTTGAAGAAAAACTTGTAAATCACAGCCAAAGGTAATTGTAAGGCCTTTTGCACCTACGTACATTGCTTAAAAGGAAGGACCTAAGCATGTGACACACACATGCACACACACACACTGATCCCACAGAGATAGCAAACCTGCTAGCAGACAGATGTGACGGAAATTTCACTCCCTTATTTCCTCCAAATTTATCACAACTCTCCCCCCCCCTACCCTATGTATCCAAAGATCAGGTCATTAAAGCCTTGTCTAAGGTAAAAACAGCCTCTCTGGGACTAGACAGCATCCCAGGCTGTCTTCTAATCCAACTAAAACATGAGCTATCAAACCTTTAAGTACCCTATTCAGTCAGAGCCTAACCACTGGCTTTGTTCCTGCAGAATGGAGAACAGCAACAGTTATTCCCCTCCACAAAGGTGGCTTAGTAACAGACCCAGGGAATTACAGACTCATGAGTCTGATCAGCCTCATCTATAAAGCCGTGGAACGCATCATCATGGACCTCATAAATAAAGACATAGACGACCTCCAAACCCTGGATCCAGTTCAATTTGGCTTCGTCATGGGCAGATCCTGCTTGTTAAACCTGGTGCATTTCTTCAAGAATGTGACCAGGGCCATTGACGAGGTCAAATCTGTGCACACAGCATACCTCGACTTGGCAAAGGCCTTTCACACAATTCCACACTCCTGCATTACTGATAAATTTAGCAAAGTGAATGTAAACCCGTTTGTTGTAAGATGGATTGTCAAGTGGCTCACAAGCCAGTCACACACTATCAAAATGGGTGACTCCACATCAACCAGCAGACCTGTCACCTCCACTTTGTACCATGGGAGGAAACCAGAGCACCCAGAGGAAACGCACACGAGCGCAAGGAAGACATGCAGACACAAGGGTCAGTGCTGGGCCCCCTACTGTTTGGTATGTACTTCTCAGAAGTGCAGGCCAAAACTAACGGGCTGTGGCTGACCAAGTTTGCGGATGACTGCAAACTGGGTGCAGTAATCTAATCCACAAATGATGAAAGTATACTTCAGGAGGGTCTTACATAGACAAACGATTGGTGCCTTAGTCACGGTCTCAAACTGAATGCAAAGAAATGCATCATCATTCCCTTCCCTTCGGTAAAAACAATGTCCCTTCACACTATCAAATTAACAATACCCTATATACCTACGAAGTAGTAAGAGATCTGGGATCACAAGTAGACTCCAACCTTAACTTTGACCACCATGTCTCTGTTGTAGTAAGGAAGGCTTTCTACATAGCACACTTGATTAGCGAAGGTATCGCCTCTAGAGCAAAAGAGGTTATAACCCCTCTATACGTGTCACTAAACAGGCCCATAAGTGAAGATACTTTCAGCATGTACCATACAAAGCACTTCCAGTATTGGAGAAATCTTAGAGGTTTCTAACTAAGAAGATCAAGGGACTCCAGCACATGCCTTACATAGATAGACTAAAGTCCCTGTCACTATACTCAGTATCATATGGAGTTCTTAGAGACGTATGCCTGGCTTATAGAGCAGTGTCTGACCCAAACCTAATGAATTTGCTGCACATCCCTAAATCAAACTGGGTTAGAGCTACAGTGGATATAAAAAGTTTACAAATCCCTGTTAAAATGCCAGGTTTTTGTGATATAAAAAAATGAGACCAGAATAAATCATTTCAAAACTTTTCCCACCTTTAATGTGACCTATAACCTGTACAATTCAATTGAAAAACGAACAAATCTGTTAGGGGAAAAATATAAAAAATAAAAAACTTACAATAAGCTGGTTGCATAAGTGTGCACACCCTTAAACTAATACTTTGTTGTGTGTGCACACCCTTAAACTAATACGTTGTTGAAGCACCTTTTGCTTTAATTACAACATTCCGTCTTATTGGTTGCACACCTGCCATCAATTAAAGAGACTCTGATTAACCCCAAATAAAGTTCAGCTGTCCTAGTAGGATTTTCCTAACACTTAGTTGCCTGCTACAGCAAAAGCCATGGTTTGCAGAGAGCTTACAAAGCATCAGAGATCTCATTGTTGATAGGTATCAGTCAGTTGATGGGTACAAAAAAGATTCCACAGAATTGGATATACCATGGAACACAGTGAAAGGCAGTCATCAAAAAGTGGAGAAAATATGGGACAACAGTGACTTTACAAAGAACTGGCTGTGTCCCTCCAATATTGATGAAAAGACAAGATGAAAACTGATCAGGGAGGTTGCCAAGAGACCTACAGCAACACCGAAGGAGCTGCAGGAATTTCTGGCAAGTACTGGTTGTGTACTACATGTAACAACAATCTCCTGTATTCTCAATATGTCTGGAATATGGGATAGGGTTGCAAGATGGAAGGCTTTTTCTTGCACAGAAAAACATCCAGGCCCTACTAAAATTTGCAAAACAATACAGTCTCCCAAAACCATATGGGAAAATGTGTTATGGTCTGATGAGACCAAGGTTGAATTTTTGACCACAATTCCAAAAGGTGCGTTTGGCGCAAAAACAACACTTTGCATCACCAAAAGAACACCATCCCCATGGTGAAGTATAGTAGTAGCAGTATGATGCTTTGGGGTTGCTTTTCTTCACCTGGAACTGGGGCTTTAGCCAAGGTGGAGGAAATTATGAAACGTTCCATATACCAGTCACTTTTGGCCCAAAACCTTCAGGCATCTGATGAAAGCTGAAGATGGAGGAATTTCACCTTTCAACACGACCGTGACCCCAAGCATACATCCATATCAACAAAAGAATGGCTTCACTAGAAGAAAATTAAGGTTTTAGAATGGCCCAGCCAGAGCCCAGACCTACATCCAATAGAAAATCTGTGGGGGTGACTTGAAGAGGGCTGTGCACAAGAGATGCCCTCGCAATCTGACAGATTTGGAGCGGTTGTGCAAGGAAGAGTGGTCAAATATTGCCAAGTCGAGATGTGCCATACTGATAGACTCCTACACAAGAAGACTGAATGCTGTAATTAAATTAAAAGGTTCTTCAACAAAGTATTAGTTTAAGGGTGTACACACTTATGCAACCAGCTTATTTTAAGTATATATTTTTTTTATATTTTTTCCCCTAACAGATTTGTTTTTCAATTGAATTGTACAGGTTATAGGTCGCATTAAAGGTGGTAAAAGTTTTGAAATGATTTATTGTGGTCTCATTTTTTATATCACAAAAAATGGCATTTTAAGAGGGGTGTGTAAATTTTTTATATCCACTATACCTGTTCCAGGGACCTAAATATGGTCTGCAACTTGAATAGGGCATGCTGGGGGGACATATTTGTCTCCCAGCAACTGTTACATCTTTGGAATAGGCTGCCAATTCATGTGAAGCAGAGCACCTCTATGACACTGTTCAAAAGGAACCTGAACGAGTGGATGGGGCACCGTAAATTCTTACTGGAGTTAGTGCCCGCAACCCTCCTGGACATGGGCAGTCATTAATAAATACAATCCTGGGTATCGACTAGAGTATCTATGGGTATTACATAGGGATAAAATGGCTAGGCTTGACATGACATCTGAGTCGATAGCCTGCTAACCTGTGATCCTACACGCAGGATTTAGTGTAGAAAATCCTACTGTGGTAACATCACAGCATGATGGGAACAGTCAGTCCCCAAACTAAAGAGAAACTGGTGGAATGGGAAGCATCTGATCAGTTGCCACATGAAGATACTCTGAAGCTTTCAGTAGGAAACAAGTACAAAAGTTCAGTTGGAGTTGCACAGCAAGGGAAGGGGCAGGAAACTGAAGCATTTCTGATGCAGTTAATGTTGTGGAGTGATAGGGCAGTGAGTTCCCATATGAAAGTGCAATGGATGATGCAGAATGCAGCAGAAGAGAATATGTCCCAGGAAGATGTTCTGGAACTTTTTGTAGAATGTCCGCAGGAAACAGAGAATAAAGAATGTACCCAATTTAGGAGAAAAAGAACCAAGAGAAAAGTTGCTTATTTAATAGAGATGAATATCTAATGTATATAAATTGTAGATCAGTGAAAGCAGGTCAATAAGACCCAAAATGTTAGTCTGATGAAACAGATGAACACAGTAATCGAGATTATTAACAGAAATTAATTTGATATAACAGAAATAAGTTGGATATATTACTGTGCAGCTAAATTAATAACATAAAATCTTACCACAAAAATATAAGGCAATAAGGGAAAGGAAGGGAATAAATCAAATGCCATGATGAAGATAGTATTGAATAGGAAAACTATAAAGTAATTAAGATGAGAAGTTCCACTGTTAGAAGAGGGAGCAGCTCAATTAAAAGATAGACGTGATAAAAGCAACACACAGTATTAGAACAGATCAGCATCTGTCATACACTATTGTGGATAAATTGAAGATATAAGCACAGGCAGAAAAACTTAGATGATGCAAATAAATATAAAGGAAACGTACAAAATAAGCAGTTCATTGATAACAGAAAAAAAGTTTTATAGAGAATTGGGAAACAAAGCAAAAAGGAAAAAAAATACCACCAAAAAAGAAATGCACACATTCTGGAGAAATATCTATGAAGACCCTGTGAACATACCAAAGATGCTGAATGGACAGAAGAAGTAAAAAAAAAAAAATTAATAAGCACAAACGTATAGGATATGAAATGTGATGGAGTAACGCTCAGAGAAATTGAAACAAAATTAAGAAAAACTCCTTCCTGGAAAAATCCAGACTCAAATGCAGTACCTAACCTCTGGCTGAAAGTGTTAACAATTTTACACTAAGATTTAGCCCTAAGAACTACTTGTATGTGCACCCAGCACAGATACTGACCTGGTTAACAACAGAAAAAAATGATACTCCTCCTTAAGAGTAAACCTGCAAGCTGTCCTAATAAATATAGACCAATAACTTGCCTTCCAATGTGGTGTAACAGAAGAAAGTTATATGGAACAAAAGATCGTTTATTGTTGGTCATAACTGAGAGTTGTAAAAAAGGGGGGGGGGGGAGAATCTTAAGTATGCCCAGAGACAGATTACAAAAAAGCACTTGACAGCATCCCATATTCATGGGTAAAGAAGTGCTTACAGATGTAGAAGATGCACCCTACGTTGATCAGTTACATTGGAGTGACCATGAAACAGTGGCAGACCACTTTGCAGCTAAGCCATAAGGGACAAATTATTATCTCAAGGATAAAAATTCAAAGGGGGGTATTCCAGGGTGACTCCCTTTATCACCACGGCTCTTTCGTCATGCCCTTAACCCATTAACCTGTCTGCTTAACAGAATATCATGGTTACAGTTTGACTGCCAGACGACAACAAAGTGTAAAGATGACTTCTCATTTTCTTTTTGTGAATGATTTAAAACTGTATAGCTCATCAGATGTGTAGCTGAAAGCACAAATGGAAGTGGTCAGCACTCTCTTGGTTGATATAAGAGCATCACTTAGTACTGATAAATGTGCAAAGGCAATATTTAAAGCAGGAAAGCTGCAGCACCAAGAATATCAGTCTGGGACAGGAATGTGATGTAAAGGAACTTGAGCAGGAGGGAGTGTATAAATATTTGGGAATTGATGAAGGATCAACAATAAAACATAAAGATATGTGAACAAGACTGAGAAGAATATTTTAGAAGCCTGAAATTAATACTGAAAACAGTCCTGGCATCTAGGAACAAAGTCCAAGCTAAAAAAAATTGCTGTTCCTGTTCTAACTTAGTTTTGGGATGATTGGCCCCAAAAATGTATTGGATCAGTTGGACAGAAAACAAGAAAAATGCTACATGCTTATAAAGTGATACATAAAAATTAGTGTATACCAAGGTTTATGTATTCCTCATTCTGGAGGAGGCATGGGCCTCCTCAAAATTAATTACATGTATAGATTTGCAGTCATAGAACTGTATCTGTATCTGCTGACCTCACCAGGTCCAAACATAATGAAGGTTTGTGCTATGACGAGAACATATCTAAGATGACTTCCCTGGTTAGTTTAGAAGAAGCGTATTGTTGTTAAGTGGGAATGGAAACCAAAGCAGAAGTAGAGAAAAATCTGCCAGCAACTGAATGTGCCATAAAGACAAAAGAAAGAATATAAGAAGGAAGATCAGATGAGAAGGAAAGAAATGTGGAAAAGACAAATATAGTTTCAGATGCAGAAAACTCCCAGAACAACCTCATGTCAATCAGGATCTGATGCAGGAGTGGTTAAGGAGAGGTGAATTTAAACCAAAAGATAAAAGCATAATATTAACAGCCCAGATTAGTGGACTTGCATACATGTTGGTTTACAAAATCCAGTGAACATGTGGGAGAATCAGAGAAATGCAGGTTCTGCAAAACAGAACTGGAAACAGTCGCACAGTTCCTGGGTGTGATACACTAATGACAGAGAGCCTGTATACTGAATGCTATAATAATATGGCAAAACTGTTACACTGGTGATTGTGCAAACATTACAGTATTGAAGTAACTGAGAAGCATTAGCAACATAAGCCACAGAGAATGATGAACTTTGTATCACATGGTATTAACCATCACCAACAGTTCAAGAAGTAGATGTGAGAAAAACAGATAATAGTACTCAATGGGAAGAAGACAAAAGCAGCATTTATCATTGAAATTGCTACATCCAGTGATTGTGTCTTAGAGAGATACAAAGTCATAAAATACCACGGTTTACAGGAGGAAACGAGGGCAGTGTGGAAGAAAGATAACTAGATTTTTCCAATATTAGTAGGAGCAAAGGGTCTAGTAAAAAAGAATTTATAGTCTTATTTAGGTGTGCTACTAATAAATATAACTCTGTATGAATTGCGGGAGGAGTCAGTTTTGGGCAAATTGTGGGTGCTGCAAAGAGCACATTTGCCTAACATCAGAGTGAAACAATACTAATTTCGCAAACTTGATACTTTGACTTAGGAATGGGGTCCATTCCCATCATGGTATTAGGAACCCAAAAGATTTGGAGAAACAGGATTAGGAACATTGATAATCTGTTTTTCTGCTTGGAAGTGTCTGAATTCTTTTAGAAATGTCAATGCTGCTAACACTTTTGAGCACTTCTTTGAGGGTCATGAAACATTACAGCCAAGATTCTCATCATATTTTTGCAAAATTATTCTTATTTACTGGTTCAAGTTGACTGCTGAGACTATAGTGCATTAAGATTTCACCTCAAACTGTATCAGTTGCAACTGTACTGGTGGAACGAGT
This sequence comes from Protopterus annectens, assembly GCF_019279795.1. Lineage (NCBI taxonomy): Eukaryota > Metazoa > Chordata > Ceratodontiformes > Protopteridae > Protopterus > Protopterus annectens. The sequence continues at coordinate 440,072,507 of NC_056745.1, forward strand.
TCCTGTAACTCTTAAGTTGAAATGAACAAGAAACAAAACCTATGCAGGTTGTGTGTAATTATTAAGCATTGGAACTGACTAAATGTGTGTTTGCATGTAGTATAGTAACAATACTGAAGTGTTCACCCTCCTGTCTGCAATCATTACCTAGTTACATTATGACTAAACCTAAAGTATCTGGTTTTAAAAGGTGCCAGAAAGGCAGGCACAGCATTCTGATGTCTGACTTTCATTTGCTGTGCATTTACTGCTTGGGTCCAGAGCACCTTCAAGAGGACTGTTCTATTTGCCACAGTTTTAGTCACAGGGCCTTGGTGGAGAGAAGCAACAATCTTATATTGAATAATATGGTTCCTTCAGCTTTCAGCAAGGCCTTATCTGGTATTGAGAAAGCTAGGAGCAAGACTGACATGTCTTCTTCCTCATCATCCTCCTCCAAGACTTTGGATAAAACTAAAAAGAGAAGCCTGTCGATGCCTTCCAACATGTCGGCACCATCTTCTAAAAGAGCTAAGTCTTCAGTTTCTATGAAACCCTCGGAACCAACAGACTCCTCTACAAAAACTTTGGTTCCAAAGGGACCTATAGAACCATGTTTCGTGGAACAGGTGAAATCTTCGGCACCTGTCCTTTCTGTGCAGGTGCACTACGACTTGACACTGAAACTATCGACGCAGACACCTTCATTGCAGACTACTTTGGCACTGAGTGAACATTTTGAGGATATATCTTTTATGAATCTATCTAGAACTTCTTATTCAACATCCATTGGCCCCTTTGCAGGAAGGTTGCCTCTCCCCTTTCTGGAAAGGCCAAAATCGCCCTCCAACATTTCCATTTGTTTCATCAAAAACTTAACTGAGTATGATGTGGAGAGGCTGGTGAATAAAATACTCTGGGCGAGAAGTTTGTCGTACATCTCCTTGGCCCCAGCCCCCTTTGGTATGGGCACTAATTCTTTCCTTACCCCTCCAGTTTTTCCTCTTCTGACTCTATTGGAGGCATTAGACTTTTCGGCTCCTAGCTGCGTGGCGCCAACTGATTGGGTTCTGGAAATATCCCTATCCTCGAAACAGATTCCTGCTAAGGAGGTCTTCTGTCCTTTTGAATTTGGAGGCCTCTCAGGGCTGAGTCTACCCTGCCAGCTACGAGGAGCATGAGTTCTGCTCTGGCTTTAGTCTTGGGAGCTGCCTCTTTGGAGCAGGGAGTGACCATGGTTCTGAGGCAGTCCTTCTCGGTTCTGGGCTGCCTTCCTTCTTTGGGGGTTCAGCCTTTAAGGCTATGGAGAGATCTCTGACAGCTGCTGTCAGACAGTCGGACCCTTCCATTTCAGAGCCAGTGTCCCTTTCCTCCTCACACCCAGATATTCAACCAGCACTTCACTGGGACAGCGAGTGCCAAGACCGCACAAGTCCAAGACAACAGTTCTCTCCACTTCTGATACCTTCCCAGATCGTCCAACTGAGGAGGTCCCCAAGAAGAGAAAGTGCAAGAGGAAGCACTTGGATTTACCAGAGGAATCGGTCACCAAAGATACTGACTTCGATGAAGGGGATGGATACCCAAGGTCATCCCCAATGAAGTATCCTTTGGGGACATCCTGGAAATATTGAAACAGTGGTGTCGAAGTCCAGAAATACCTCTTCAGAGGAGTCTGTATACCTGCAGGCCTTTACCACTCTGTCTACCTCTTGGCTTACCCCGCCCGCTGATAAGCTCATTCAGTTGATCTCTCAGCGGGTGTGGAAGGCCCCTGATACTATTGAACCTATCCCCAAGATACCTGACAAAATTCTGTCTGCCCCTAAAGACGAGCATTTCTGGTCTGAAGGGTTAGCTGTTGTTGCCATGGTCAAAGCAGCAGCCACAAAGAAGGAACTGGCCAAAGAAAGTTCCTCTATCCATCCACCTAACAGAGTCCCAGGTGATGGATAGATTTGGGAAGGGATCTATGCTTCATCGACCTTTGCTTTATGGTCCTTGAATTTCTTGGCACATTTCACCAGACTTCAGTGGGCTCTGGTTAAGGATTTGTCAGATACCCTAGCAGGAACCATTTCTGAGTCTGTCCAAGAAAAGGTTGCTTCCCAGTTTGTTATCCTGGAGTCTGTCATACCTGTCCATGAGGCTCATTGCCTGTGCAGCCGAAGGAACCACCTGAGCTGCAGGTTCGGGTGTCATTAGGAGACATGTCTGGATGCAACTATGTGACTTCATGGAGCCATTTAAGTCTTCATTCATCAGTGCATCCTTTGACAGATCATCACTGTTCGGCCCAAAATTTAAAGAAACCTTATGTAGGTGTGAGAAGGATGGAAAGACCCTTTCTGCTGTGAGCATATGTTTTCCACTCTTCAACGACCGTTCTCTAGAAGTCAGAGAAGCAGTGGAAAAATATGTTTCAAAAAGTTCCAAGGGCCTTTTCAGGGCACACGTGGAGACAGTTCCCTCATGGACGGGGGGCTTTAATGGAAGACACTGTCTGCGCAGCAGATGTGGCTTGCAGAACCAGGATTTCAAGGCTTCTTTTTCTGGCAAACCCTACCAGCACTCCTGAAAGGAGGCCCGATTATCTTCCTCTGGAGTCAATCGGGAGATGCTTATCCCTGCACCAAAACACCTGGTTACAAATAACATTGGATACCTGGGTGCAGAGGATCATATCCAGAGGCTACACAATTCCCTTTTCTCTTCCTCCCCCCTTATGCATGAAAATCCCTGACGTTCCACCCAGTCGGAGGGCACAAGCAGTTTTAGAAATCCAAAAACTGCTTGAAAAAAGTAATCCAAGAAATCCCACCAGATCAGAGAAAGTCCAGAATTTACCCAAGATTCTTTAGTGCCAAAAAAGACAGGGAACTAGAGACCAAGTTTCTAGCTATGTGTACTAAACAAATCAGTTTGTCAAACCAAATGCCCGGATGGTCATGATACAATCCATTCTTTCTTTTGTGGGAAATGACGATTGGATGTGCTCAGTAGATCTTCAGTATTCGTTTTACTATATCAAAATGGGCAAACTATCCAGTAGATTCCTCTGCTTCTGTCTGGGAAACAATCTTATCAGTTCAGAGTTCTGCCCTTTGACCTCACCCCCCGCCCCCAGGTGTTCAAATGTATGGCAGTAGTAGCGGCTCACCTGAGAATGCAGGGATTCTGGGTGTTTCCATAGCTAGACGATTGGCTCATTACTGCTCTGACCAGGTATCATGTGGTAGAAACAAGGGACCATGTACTTCACCTGTGCTCTTTTCTGGGAATAACTGTTATTTACGAAAAATTGAAATTGACCCCAACTCAAAATTTAGAGTTCATAGGAGCCCTTTTAAATACTCAGATTTCAATGGCTTCTCTTCCCCCAGTACGATTACAGAAGATCAGAGTTCAGGTACAGAAGCTAATCAGCAACAGGAAAATAGCAGCTCATCTAGTCCTTCAAGCACTGGGCTTGATGGCTGCAGCCTTAACCCTAGTTCCCCTAGCAAGATACCACATGAGGACAATACAATGGTCGCTAGTGTCTCAATGGTCAATGTTATACCAACACGTCAGACCTGATTTTGATCACCAATCTTTGCAGAAAAGATTTAATTTGGTGGATGCATTCCGAAGATTTTCTTCTAGGCTGTCCTTTTGTCCTACCACAACCCCAAGCTATACTGACCATGGGCACCTCCCAGATGGGGTGGGGGTTCATCTTCTGGGCAAAACTGTCCAAGGCACTTGGCCCCCTACAGAGGCCAACTTGCATATCAGTGTACTGGAGCCAAGGGCAGTGCTTTTAATGTTGCAAGCATTTCAGATTGCTCTTCCTTCAGGAACAATTGTGATTCAAACTGTCAATATGTCAGTGGTTTGGCATATCAACAAAAAGGGAGGAATCAAATCCTACCCCCCTTTGTCAATAAGCTGTCAGAGCGTGGCAGTGGACGATCTCCTCAAATCACTTACTGGTAGCAATACACATTCCAGGGAGTTCCAGTGTGATAGTGAACAAACTAAGCAGGTGTATTCTCCTACCTCACAAGTAGTCTGTCAATCCGAAGGTGATGGAAATAATTTTCTGCCAGTGGGTGACACGCCCGTGCCCTGGCCCAGCAATCAAGGAGCCTCAATCCTCACCACTAACACCAGTGAGGGGCGTCTCATATAGGAGGAAAGGATAACAAATACACACAGTAAAGTGCAATTTCCCTTAAGAACACACAGAGATCACAGTCAGTCCGGTGCTGGTCGCTGCCTTGTTCTCCAGGTCCCCAATAAGACTCCCCACTGGAAGGGTCTAGATCTCAGACTAGTGGGCAAACTAAAACCTCCAGCACCCACTCTGTTCAACCAGTGCTTCTTGTCCCTGCCCAAGTAGCTGACACACACGCACACACTTTGAGAAGAGTTTATACAACCACACAGACACTCCTGGGGAAAGCTGGCACAGGTTCTCCAGCTGTGCTCATTTTTCCCAGACTAGATGGTAGTACCAGCTGCCACCACCCACTAATATTTATCAGCTACTCAAAGGCCCTTAAAAGGGTGTCCAATTATTACTATGCAATATTATCCAATTGGTAGTATAGCCCAGGGCTAAAGCTATTGAAGTGGCTTTGTACAATTTTACCAAAGGCATGCAAGTACTCTAAAGAGCTTAAATTATCTCTACAAAAACAGCCACAGTTGAAAGGGTTTAAAAATATTTAATAACAAATAGTCAAAACCCAAGACAATACTTTTTACTACACAGTGCTAGTCAAGAGTTCAGAGATCACAGATAAATACACAGATAAATACTTCAAATAATTCAGTAGTACAGTTCTGACATTACAGAAAAGCACTCTAAGAGAAAATATAAGTCTAAGATAAACTTACATATAGAACAAGACAGTGCTGATTAGTTGGATGGTCAAGACAAAAATGTTTAATGCTCTCTGTTTAAATTGATATTACAGTTCTGATTCACATTACATCATTCTTCACACTTTTCTGGGGTTCCCAGGCTAGCAGGTTACATTCTTTAGTAAGCTCACACCAGGTCAGGAAGCAAAGCCAGTAAGGACATTTATGCATGCAAATTCTGGCCGTTAACTCTGGCCTTAAAACAATAGCAAGAATTCCTTCATCCAGGCCGGCCAGAGCCGTGTTTACATCAAAGGGTCACAACATGCTTTACTTGGTCGGTATAGTGCACTGTTACATTTTTTTCATTTCCACATGGAACACTATTTTTGCCATTTAAGACAACACGCCTATGGTTTACATTACTATTTACAGATGACAGAATTATCGCCAAAATTCTATCTGGCTAGGCTGGCAGTCTTCGCCTATCTTCACCCAGTCTTCACAGTGGGGTCAGCATTGTTGCAATCTATTTTCGTCTCCCGTAAACAAGGGCAGCAGCTACTTTGCCCTGATCCCTCCTCTGGGTAGTCACCAAGAGATGCTCTTCTACACACTTGGCCCTCTGGACTTCTGTATGCCATTCCCCTGATTCCTCTAATCCCAAAATTCCTACGGAAAGCAATCAGACTGAAGAGCAAAGTAATCCTCATTGCACCTTATTGGCCTTGACAGATATAGTTCCCCTTTCTTTGGCCTTATCTAATTCAGCAGCCTGGTGTTCTGGACCTGAATCTTGATCTTTTGTCCCATCCAGAGGCATTAATTCATCCCAACATCATGAACCTCAAGCTGTCAGCTTGGTTTCTCCAGTTCCATTAATAGCCAGGCTTTCATCACCGTCTTCCCTGGTATGTCATATTATCTTAGCCTCAAGTAGGCCAGCTACCCGTACACTCTATACTAGTAAAATGGAAGAGATTTATATTTTTTGGGGTGTGACAACAACACATCGATAAGATACTATCATTTTTTGCTTCATTTTTTAATGCTGGTGCTTCCCAGTCTATCACCAAAATTCAATTAGCTATTTGTGATTTCTATAATGGCTTTGAAAAATCCTCCTTGGCTTCTCATAAGCTTTGTAAAACCTCCTTAAAAGGAATATTCGTGCTAAAACACCTTTACAAAGATCCTACCCCCTCCTTGGGATCTAAACTTGTATTACAAACCGTTGTTCAACCTCCTCGTGAACCAGCAACAGAATTTTACCTGAAGTTTTTATCCTGGAAAGTTATATTTTTGGTGGCAATAACTTCTGGCCGAAGAATTTCATAAATACCAGCCTTATCATGTAAACCTACTTACCTTATTTTCCACAAAGATAACGTTTTATTGAGAACCAATTCTTCCTTTCTGCCGAAAGTTCAGTGTCAGAGTTCAGTGTCAACCATCAATCTACCAGTATTTTTTCCCAATTATGTTAAAGGCGAATGCTGCTTACATTTGTTAGATGTTCACAGTCAATTATGTTTCTTTCTACACAGAACTAAAAACTTAAAATCCAGCCAACTATTTGTGTCTTCCTCTTCTACAAGACTTTGTCAACCAGTGAGCAAAGTGACACTAGCCAGATTGTTCAAAGAAAGTGTTTCACTTATCTGTAAAAAAACTAAAATGAAATTGCCTAAGCCTATAAAGGCACATTCTACCAGAGCTATAGCTACTTCATTGTTTTTTCGTTCTAGAGTTTCAATGGATATCATCTGTGCGGCAGCAACTTGGGCTACTCCCCATACCTTCATCACTCATTACAATTTACATGTGATCTCCAGGAGAAGAGCTTCATTTGGTTCAGTGGTACTCGGGAATTTCCTTCCTTGAGTCCACCCAAGATCTAAGGTAGCTGAGGACCCTGTCCCATATGTTGAGGATAAAATGAAAATTGACATCAGATAAAGAAGTTATGTACTCACCATAACATTCCATCTGTGTTGTCCGCTTTCATTTATCCTCCACTCTCCTACCTTCCCCCTGCAATTGAGTTGTTTTGGTGGGATGGATAGTGGACACGTATCACTTGCTGTTATTGTCATATGGTCCCAGATATGATCTCTATGAAGGCTTTTTGGTTTTCTTTCATTCTGTCTATCTTTCAGCAAACTTGATCTGAGGTAACTAGTAGAGGAGCATTGTGGGTAAGGGTTAAGCTCGAGAGTTTTTTGGTCTGCGTGAGCTGCAGTAACGGCCGAGTTTGTTCCAAGGATTGGAACTGAACCCATATGTCGAGGATAAATGAAAATGGACAACACAGATGGAATGTTATGAGTCCATAACTTCTTTTTATCGACTATGGGATGGTTAAGGCCATTGTAACACCAAATGTGATAAGTTATTTTGAGCACAAAGGAAAATGGCCTGCAAGGATAGCTAGCCTAGTACTTACCGATGAACTTAAGAAATCAGTACAACGTAACTGCTAATTCCTGGTAGACATGACACACTTCAGTAGCTCCAGTTAGATTTTTTTCTACGTTCCATACCACAATCAGTGGCAAACGTATCAGATGCTGACTAGCCTTACATACACAATTGAGTGCACGCAGCTGTAGGGTAACAAGCAGCAAGCTAATGACATGGCTTCCAAAATTGTAAGTAAAAATTTAAAGTGAGCTGTCCATATTTCATGGCACACTGCTACTTTTGTTTTAAAAAAAAAAAAGAAAGAAAAAGAAAATAATTTTTCTGAGAAATACCATCCAGTTAAGATGTATGACCTGTAGTTTCATGAAGAAGGGATCCATACAGATGCTCGACTGCATCTTTCACCAAATCCCAATTTGGTGAGCATACTTAAGTGAAAGTGCTATTAACCGAAGCAGCACTTTCGCGTAAGTATGCTTGTTCCAGCCGTACTATGATGTGGTAAGGGAAAATTCCCTTTTCGCCACTGTAGTGCGACCTCGGAGTGAGAATATTAAAGTAGGGGGGGTGTGGGGGTGCACGGGGGCTTGCCCCTGCATTCAAGTAGATTTTTTTTTTTTTTTTTTACCTTAATGAAAATGCTTTTTTGATGAAAGCACTTTTGTTAGTGTGTTCAGTGGTAATGGATTTGGGCTTTTGAACTTTCGTTCAAAAGTCCTAGATCCATGAAGAAATATATTCCCATGACCATATTGTCAACCGTTGAAAAGATGTATTTAATTTACCCCAACAATAAGTGTGAAAAATAGAAGTGGAAGTCCTGGAAGTCCGTGAAATGCTGCAATCAGTCAGATCCATTTTTACTCAAAGCAGACATGAGATCACAACTTCACATTGACATCCATGTGTGCTTTTATCTGTGTTTCATGTCTGCAGAAAAAGAAAAAAAAAAAGACTGGAAGCAGATGCTGAAATTAGCCCACCATTGTCTGTAGTTGCAAAAAGATAACCATGCAATCCCTGTTATAAATAGTCCTTCTGTCTTGCTGAGTTTATAAATAGAGAGATTGTGTGTAGATCTTGAGAGGTCATTGTCCCCCTTTACACAGCCCCATCACTGAGTATAAATACCCCTTTGGCATCAGTCCATGTAGACACATGCAACAACTGGAACAGCCACAGAGATGCCTTACTAAAGGGATACATGGCCTAAACAATATGTCCTACATGGAGCAACTCAAAGCCCTGTCACTATATTCAGTATCCCACAGACAGCTAAGAGGTGACCTGTGTCTTGCATACATGGCATCCACTGACCCACTGTTGATGGATTTACTGCACATCAGCAAGTCAGATGACATCAGGAATGCACTGTCTAGGGATCTAAACCTAGTCAACATCAACAGAATGTCTTGGAGAGACATCACCGTGGATATTTCTGCTGTAGAGCAAACTCCCCATCCATGTAAAACAAAGTTCATCCCTGTCCATATTCAAACGTATCTTGGATAGATGGATGGATGGTAAAAAAAAAAAAAAAATTACCCCAGGACTGCCCATGTACTATAAATGGACAGAGGCACCTCCTAAATGATTTATGTCACACATGGGATGTTCATCGTGCATACAGCTGCAGTCATAACAGATGGGTTTTCCTGCCGTCAGGCGGGACCTCGGTCGGCCGAATTCCAAAGTCTAGGTCCTGCGTCGGTTGTCGTCGCTTCTTGCCTGACGTCAGTGCGACAGGGGTATAAAAGAACCAGCTGACGCCATTTTCTTCAGTCTTTCTTGCCGCGCGGTGCCCGAAGCAGAAGCAGTTCGCAAGTGCCGGTCAGCCAGCTCCTGAGATTACGAATATCTGCAACCGAAGACTTCTTGAAAGCTAAGTACCCCGTTGGGGAAACTTTTCTTGCCTCAGACCGATGTCAGACAAAGTTAATAATTGTATTTCATGTGGGAAGCAAATACCGCATAAGGATTTTCATTCCCTCTGCATTCCTTGCTTAGGCCCAGACCACGACGTCTCGGCCTGTCGTTTTTGTGCTACATTCAACAAACGCACCATTAAGCGTCGGGCGGAGTTCGCCCAGCACTTTTTTGGCAAAACATTTAACTACATAATGTCGTCGGATACTCTGACTCCAGTTTTGACTAAAAGATGCAAAGATAAGGACCGACACACGAGGTCCGCGGCCTCTACCGACACCACGCCAAAGCCGACTACAGGTGGTCCGGTTCTCAGCGAGACGCCTACGCAGCCCCTGACTACCGACGACACTTTATTGGTGGTGTCTTCTGTACCCGAGGTCGCAGGCTCTTCGGCCCACACCCCGACTACAGATACCGAAGCCACTCTTGGCAGTGAAACTCAGAGTTTAGACAGGTCTGTCTCTTCTCAAGGTGTCTTCAGGCCTTTCTCTTCTTTTTCCATCAAGGCTTTCACTAAGTCTAAGTCAGCCATGCATTCTAAAAAACAAACCCCACAGTGCCCTTCTCAAGGCCCCATGCCTAAAAAGCAGATGCTCAAAATGGCTGAGGACTTAATTACTCTTATCAGGGGTTCTCAACCCCCCCCCCCGGGAAAAAAGGCCCAGGGTGGAGGAAGAATCCCCCTCCTCGGACCAGGCTTCCATTATTTCAGAACATTCTGATGACCAGGAACATTCATACTCCCCTTTTGAAGATTCTGACGCAGAGGAGTCCATTCCCTCTGTCTCCCCCCCTGAGGATTACTCTCTTGGGGAAACCTTGCATACCTTGAGGGAACACTTCCACTGGGAAGGCCAAGAGTACTCAGACTCCAAGAAAAGGCTTAGGGATTTTCTCCTACTCCCTCAGCACAGGCCTCTGGCTATACCTCCTGTCTTAGATATCCTTGATGATGTGTATTCGGAGTCCTGCCTTAACCCAGATTCTTTACCTCCAGCCCCAGTCAAGCCTGACAGGTATTACCGGGTTCCTGACTCACACCAATTCCTATACAAAAGCTGTGCGGCTGACCCATAAACTATCTCACAGGGCCCTAAGGGAATTAAGGCCTCCACTGCAAAAAATCCATTACCTTCAGAGAGGGATTCCAGAGCTTTAGAAAGGTGGGGGAAAAAGGTTTACACCTCGGCCACCTTATCCATGAGGGCATTAAACTGCCAATTCCATATGTTAAGGTACCAACAGTTTCTGTTATCACAGTTGAGAAGCAAAATGTCAAAACCTGAACAACCGGATTTGAAGGAGTTGCAGGATTTGATACATAGTGCAGAACAAGTAGGTAAACATACCTTGCAATGTGGTTTTGATGCTTTAGAGGCCTCATGTAGAGCTGCTGTTACAGGATCCATCATACGTAGACATGCTTGGCTCAAAGAGCAAACCTTACCAGATCATGTCAAAGCTAAATTACTGGATGCACCTCTGCAAACAGATGTATTCTTTGGTGTTAAAGCTGAGGAGGTATTAAAGAAAATGGAGGAAAAGGCAAAATCAATGCAAACAGTGAAAGATTTCCTACAGGTACAACCTCCACATTTCAGTAGAAATTGGCCTTCAAAAAATTGGTCCTTTCCAGCCACGGACAGACCCCAAAGAGGTAGATACAGGTGCCCGAGGAGTAGAGGGCAATCTCAAGGATCGTTTAGAGGCAGACAATGGCAAGCACCTACCCAAAGAGGAGGTGAGGATAGTTCATAGCCATTCAGAAAGCAGAACCAATGACTTTCCCCTTTGCATGCCAAGCAAGTTCTGTGCATACTTTCTCCAAGCACTATCACCTGCCTTTATACTCCAGATCTAGAGCAGGTTTTGCCACTGCAGTTTTGCAGGGCATCCTGGCTCCTCCTAGTTCCACCTAGTGCCTACCTCCCCTTTTTTAGCTTTGGTATTCTACCCATCTGTTATGACTGCAGCTGTATGCACGATGAACATAGTACAGTTTTGTACCTACCATAAATGTAGATGTTAGAGTGCTAATACAGCTGCAGTCCAGGTTTCCCTCCCTCCTTCCCCTCTGGGACAGGCCTAATGGCTAACACCTCCTCATACAAACCTGATTGGGGTATTCTTTTATGGTGTATTTGCTTGCATTGCCTTATTACATAAATTTATGTATTGCCTTCCTTCTGGGGGCACCTGACATCTGAGGCAAGAAAAACTGAAGAAAATGGCGTCGGCTGGTTCTTTTATACCCCTGTCGCACTGACGTCAGGGAAGAAGCGACGACAACTGACACTGGACCTAGACTTTGGAATTCGGCCGACCGAGGACCCGCCTGACTGCAGGAAAACCCATCTGTTATGACTGCAGCTGTATTAGCACTCGAACATCTACATTTATGGTAGGTACAAAACTGTACTTTCCCTTAAGTTATGTATAGTATGATCTCCGTTATTCTCATTAGGAGTAATATTTAATTGACCTGGGATGGGTAAGGCCAATCTAATACCGAATGGGATAGGTTAATTTAAGCATCACAAGAGAGAAATGGACTGCAAATGCAACTAGCCTAGTACTTAACCTATGAACTTATAAAAAGCGTAAAGAAGGATGGTTAGGGAAACAAGTTCCATCAGCTGAAAAGCTAGATCTGTGGATCTCTGCATGTATGAGATTGCCATGAATGTTTGTCCAGATGATGCTTTTTTGAACACCTTTATTAAATGATCACTCAAGACCCAGGTGCACACACATTAATAAAAAAGAAAACAAAGCATAGTAACATTTTTTCATTTACATATATTGTACATTAAGTTTTTTCTTTGTAACAACTGTCATTAAGTCCAGCATTAAATAAATTGCTCAATTCCTGCCTTCCCTTAAACCTTACTCCTCCTCCTCTACATTATTCTGCACGTTTTTATCTGGATGTGGTTTCAAGAGGTTACAAATTCCATTTTCATTACCCACCAAGGCCAAGCGGATGCCCAGATCTTCCAAAACATCAATGGTCAGAGGCATTAAACCAGGTGGAAGCTCTCTTGGCTATGAAAGCCATAGAACTAGTTCCACTTTCAGAGATGGGACAAGGTTTTTACTCAAGGCTCTTTCTAGTCCCCAGGAAGCAAAATTCATGGAGACCCATTCTGGATCTGTCAGTCTTGAACACTTTTCTAGAGATACCAAAATTCAAGATGCTTACTCTACAGCAGCTACTACCAATGTTGACCAAAAATGCATGGATGGTAACTTTGGATTTAAAAGAAGCATATTTACACATTCCCATCAGACAGGAATGCAGAAAATACCTCAGGTTCAAGGCAGGATCGAGGCACTACCAATTCTCTGCGCTGCCCTTTGGATTGTCTACTGCGCCCAGAGTCTTTACCAAGTGCCTGGCTCCAGTAGTAGCTTATTGCAGACTCAAGGGAATTCAAATTTACCCTTATCTGGACGACTGTCTTATTCAGGCAGACAGCAAGGATGTCTTACTCCAGCATCTACAGTTTGTTCAGAATCTTCTCAAGTTCCTGGGATTCACTGTAAACTTAGTCAAATTTGACACCCTCACAACAGATAATTTTTCTGGGCGCTTCTCTAAACAGAAAACCCAGATGGCATTTCTGACATACGAAAAACAGTTACAGCTGGCTTCGACTTTCAAAACCTTGGCAACTACAACTCCGCTATCTGCAAGGAGATTCCTGCAGGCTCTGGGTTACATGGCCTCCTGCATCCTTCTCGTACCATATGCAAGACTACATATGAGGAAAATACTGTGGTACCTAAAAAGTGTATGGTCTCAGCATTGTCACAGTCTAGACATACTGATCTCCATCCTGCCTTGTCTTCAAAAGGAATTCCTTTGGTGGTCCAAGGCATGTACTCTAAACAAAGGAAAACCCTTCTGTCTGCCACCTGCCACTCAGATTCTAACCATGGACGCTTCAGATTATGCATGGGGAGCCCATTTTCGGGGCAACTGTCTGCAGGGCATTTAGACAAAGGATCAGAAGCACCTGCATATCAATTTAAAGGAAATGTTAGCCGTTCAGAAAGCTCTATTAGCCATCAGGAATCTTCTACAACCAGGACAACTACTGATACGGACAGACAACACCACCGTTATGTGGTACATAAACAAGCAAGGGAGATCTCATTCCTACCCCCTTTGCAGACTAGCCATGGATCTTTGGAACACAGCCCTAGCTTGCAATCTGGACCTTCAAGCACATTTTCTACCAGGGAAACAAAACTTCCTGGCAGACAGTCTGAGCAGAAACCTTTCGGATCCACACGAATGGATGTTGGACTCCGAAATATTCAAGATGATTGCAGCAGTCTGGGGATGTCCTCACATAGACCTCTTTGCATCCCACCTCAATCATCAACTTCAAATTTTTTGCACCAGGACTTTCCACGAACAAGTTTGGAAAGTGTATGCTCTATCATTCAGTTGGAGAAACCTCTCAGGATATGCCTTTCCACCTCTTCCTCTTCTTCCACGGGTATTACTAAAGATCAAGCAGGACAAGCCCAAGATGATAATCTTGCTGGCCCCAAATTGGCCTCGACAGTTTTGGTACCCAACACTGAGAAACCTTTGTCTAGAGCCACCCTGGGTTTTACCACAGATTCCGAACCTTCTGTCCCAACACCAGGGTCAGGTTCTACACTCCCATGTCAAAACTCTCAGCCTGGCGGCCTGGTTAATCCAGGATCTTTGATTCATTCCCTCCTACCCAAGCAGGTTATGGATGTCATTTTAGAAGCCAGACGTCCTAGCACTAGAAAATCTTATGCAGGAAAATGGAAAAGATTTTGTTCCTGGATGCAGGCTCAGGATTCTGATCCTCTTATTCCTAACATTCCTCAGATTTTACTTTACCTGGCAGACCTCTTGCATAAGAGTCTCCCTTTCTCTTCCATAAAGATACATGCCTCTGCTATTTCTGCTCATTATAATACAGACCCTCCTATCTTTTTCCACCAGCTCATGAGACAATTTCTCAGAGGAGCTAAGAACTTAAGGCCCCCTAGATCTCCTCCCATTCCTGTTTGGGATCTCAACTATGTTTTGGAAAAGCTCACCTTACCTCCTTTTGAGCCTGCTGCCTCATCTGACATCAAGTTTTTATCTTGGAAGACAGCCATCCTTTTAGCTCTGACCTCCGCCAGGCGGGTTTTAGAGTTGCAAGCTCTTATGGCTGTGGAACCTTATATTATTTTTCATCAAGACAGGATGTCTTTAAGGACTAATCCTACTTTCATGCCTAATGTGGTTTCCAAAGTGGCTTTAAATCAAACTATTCACTTGCCAACCTTTTTTCCCCACTCCTCAAAATAAAGGGGAAAGGATCTTACATTCCTTGGATGTACACAGACAACTACGTTTTTACCTGGACAGAACCAAGGACATCAGGAAATCAGAGCAATTGTTTGTTTCTTATGCTTCAAGTTCCCAAGGTAAAGCTATTTCAAAACAGACCATTTCTAAATGGATTGCTCATGGAATCAGATTTTGCTATTCACACCATGGAAAGCAAATCCCAGGGAGTATAAGGACTCATTCTACCAGAGCTGCTGCCACTTCAGCTGCCTTCCTCAGGGGAGTTCCTACCAAGGACATTTTGAAAGCTGCAGCTTGGAGTTCAGTGCATACTTTTTCCAAGCACTACAATCTACCTCTCTACTCTAAGTCTAGGGCAGGCTTTGCTTCTGCAGTCTTGCAGGGCCTTATAGCCGCCCCCTCTACTTTATGACCACCTCCCTTTCTTTCTGCTTTGGGATTCTACCCTACAGTCATGACTGCAACAATGAAACACGAACATAGTACAGTTGTGTACACTTACCATAAATGTAGATGTTCGAGTCTTCACTGTTGCAGTCTGGGTTTCCCTCCCTCCTGTCCCCTCTTCTTTTTTCTGTTGTTTGGTTCCTTTTTTCACCCTTCTTCTGAGGTGTATTTGCAAAGGGTATGGGACCTTATTCATTTTGGAACTTCTGACATCTGGGGCAAGAAAAACTGGAGAACATGGCGTCGGCTGTCAGCTTTGTACTCCTGGCGCTCTGACGTTAGGGAGCATGGCTGAACAGCCGACGCCGGACCCAGACTTTGGGATTCTGACCGACTGAGGACTGCCTGCCGGCATGGGAGAACCCTACAGTCATGACTGCAACAGTGAAGACACTCGAACATTTACATTTATGGTAAGTGTACACAACTGTACTTTCTTGTGGATTTTTGTGTTGATATTTTTCATTGCTATTGTACTATGGTGGTTGCACTTCTCAGTGGGTGTTTCTTTGTGTGGTACAGAAATAACTTTGTGTGGGTGGGCAGGTGCTAAATCCCTTTTAAAGGTTTTTCACTTTACATTCTTTGTTTTATACCTTCCCAAGATGAGTCCTCTTGTGTTTTCCTTACCAGTTTGTTCTCTGCCACACTGTGGCTTGGGTCTTTCAACAGTCTCATCATTGCATATTCCATGTTTTCCTGGTGGATCAGGCACTAGATATCGTTCCATCCCTCCCTCCGCCTAGACTTAAGAAAATGGTCTGGACTCTGGCTTCCACAATGTTTATTTTTATTACTATTCTGTTTATCTGTTTTTTATTTGTTCCTTCTGTTACCTTTTTGGGGGGCTTTCACCTGAGTCTCTGCTGAAAGGGAGCCACTGGTCCAGTCAGACTAACCCAGCAAACAAATGTAAAATAAATATATTAGCATGCGAGTTACTGCAGCTTTGACTTGCTGATGTTATGGAGAAGGCAGTAGGCTAGAACTTGTCTTCACAGAATGGAGTAGCAGAAGCTGTTTTTTTAACAACAGTATCTTTCAGGCCATTCTAGAAGTACCTTCAAATTGGAGAGGAGGTTATCATTGGCTATCCTGGGCGGTGTTGGTTGATGATCCTAGAAGAACCCCTACCGGCAAAAACTTTTGTGGCCACCACTCTTGGCTCAACTATTTCTAGACGTAGCTATACCATTAAGAATCCTCCTCCAAACAGACCATGAGAGCCCTCAAGCTTCAGGTGATCTTAATTGTCTTCCACTGCACTGGCCAAGTCACCGTAAATGACTGCCCTTGTAACTCAGCAGTAGTGCAGTCATTGAGGTTGGCAAATCTCTGGATGTCCTTCATGGATGCATCTGCAGTCATAACAACTGGGTTGTCCTGTCGTCAGGCAGCCCTTCGGTCGGCCGGATTCCAAAGTCTGGGTCCGGCTTCGGCTGATGTCGCACTTCACCCAACGTCATCTCTGCTGGTCTTCGGGTATAAAGGCATCAGCCGACGCCATTTTCCTCAGTCTTTCTTGCCGCGTGGCGCCCGAAGCAGAAGCTGTTCGCAAGTGCCGGTCGGTCAGATCCAGAGATTACTACTACCGAATACTACTCAAGACTTCTAAAAAGCTAAGTACCCCGTTGGGGACTCTTTCTTGCCTCAGCCGATGCCAGAAAAAGTCAATAACTGTTTAACTTGTGGGAAACAAATACCTCATAAAGATTTCCACTCTTACTGTCTACCTTGCTTAGGCCCAGACCACGACGTAGCAGCCTGTTCGGCCTGTGCTTCCTTCAACCGACGAACGCTAAGGCGTCGGTCGGAGTTTGCTGAACAGTTTTTCGGCTCAGACTTTGCATACATTATGCCGTCGGATCCTCCGACTACCCAAATTGTTAAAAAACGCAAGGAAAAAGACCGACACTCGCGGTCCGCGGTTTCGACCGAAACCACGGTTAAGCAAGCCGCGAGAAAACTGGTCAATCTTCAGCCGAATCCATGACTACTACTGAGGCTCCCGCTACTTTACCTGAATCGGCCTCAGAAATTTTGCCTACAACTGTGGCTTCTAGTGAGTTATCAGACACCATCCCTTTGGATGTCTCTACCCCAGCACGTGGTGCTGCTAGACCCCCTGCAGCCATGTCTATCAAGGCCTTTGCCAGGGCTAAAGCAGCCAAATCTGCTAAGTCAGTGCCTGTTAAACCTCCCTCACACAGGCCCACTTCCAGTTCACAAATGCTTACTCTGGCAGAAGATTTAATATCCTTAATTAGGGGATCCCAATCTCACCCAGACAGGGCCTCTCAGCCACCAGAAAAGAGGCCTAGGACAGAGCCCCCCGAGCCAGTGTCCTCTGATGATTCTGCGGATGACTCTGACATTACAGAACAACCAGAGGATCCTTTTTCTACTTATGAAGACTCTGATGCTGAAGAATCCATTCCAGCTGCCTCTCCACCAGAGGAATTTTCCTTTGGAGAAACCTTACATGCCATGAGAGAGCAATTCCAATGGCAGGGACAAGATTTCTCATATTCAAGAAAAAGGCTTAGGACTTTTCTGCACTTAACACAACATAGGCCCTTAGCTATTCCTCCTGTTTTGCCTGTTGTGGATGATGCATTTAATGATGTCTGCACTGCTCCTGATTCTTTACCTCCAGCCCCTGCCAAACCTGATAGATTTTACAGGGTACCAGACACTCATCACCACCTATACAAGGCCCCACTGGCAGACCCCAAAACTATTTCCCAGGGGCCTAAGGCAGTAGCCTCGACCACAACAAAAAACCCTATACCTTCAGAAAGGGAATCCAGGTCTTTAGACAGATGGGGCAAAAAAGTTTATACTTCTGCTACTCTCTCAGCTAGAGCTTTAAACTGCCAGTTTCACATGATACAATATCAAGAGTTTATGCTTGATCAGTTAACTAAAAAACTATCCTCTGATGATTCTATAGATAAGAAATATGTATTAGAAATGGTAAATAACATACAACAGGTTAGTAACCATTCCTTAAAATGTGGCTATGATGCACTGGAGGCTTCATTTAGATCAGCCATGACTGGCACAGTGATAAGAAGACATGCATGGTTGAAAGAGCAGGTCTTACCGGATCATGTTAAAGCTAAGCTATTAGATGCTCCTATGGATAAGGCCAGTTTATTTGGTACACCTGCCCAGCAGGTAATGAAGAAAATGGAAGAAAAGGCAAAATCTGTACAAACAGTTAAAGATTTCTTACAGGTTCAGCCCCCAAGGTTTAGCAGGAACTGGCCTGCGAAAAATCGGTCCTTTCCTGACTCCACAAGATCCCAAAGGGGCAGGAATAGACACTCCAGAGGCAGAAATCAATCCAGAGGAGGTGCCTACAGAGGACGACAGTGGCAAGGTAATAACAGAGGTACAGACACAACCACTACCACTGCAACAGGACAATCACAGTGACTTGGCTCTAACTCCGCCTACCAGGGAGCAAATAGCAGCTCCATTAGGCGGAAAGTTAGCCTTATTTTCAAAAAATTGGCACTATATCACAAAAGACAAGTGGATTTTGCAAACCATAGACCAAGGCTACCGGTTCCACTTCCACACTTTACCAGTCAAAAGAGGAATGCCAAACCTGCCTCCAAATCAAAAAAATAGAAGCTCTACAGCAGATAATGCAATTAACAAAGATGAGAGATGTGGAAAGAGTACCAATAACAGAACAGGGCAAAGGATTCTACTCCAGACTATTCCTAGTTCCAAGGAAAGAAAAAAGTTGGAGACCTATTCTCGACCTGTCCATCTTAAACACCTATATCATTGTCCCAAAATTCAAAATGCTGACCCTACAGCAACTTCTTCCCATGCTGGGCAAGGAGTGTTGGCTGGTAACTCTAGATCTCAAGGAGGCATACCTGCACGTCCCCATTCGACCAAATTGCAGAAGATACCTCAGATTTCTTGCAGGATCAGAGCATTATCAATTCTCAGCATTGCCCTTTGGCTTATCTACTGCGCCCAGAGTATTCACAAAATGCCTGGCATCAGTAATCACCCACTGCAGACTACAGGGAATCCAAATTTATCCATACCTGGACGACTGCCTGCTACAAGCGGACAACAAAAGCAAGCTGACAACAGATTTACAAAGGGTCATTTACTTGCTACAAGCCCTGGGATACACAGTCAATTTACAAAAGTCAAGGCTGATACCATCCCAAACAAGAACATTCTTGGGCTGGAATTGGACACAGTAAAACAAATGGCATTCCTAACTGCAGAAAAACAAAAGAACTCCCTCTTTACTTCTTGGCATTAACAAAACAGAACAAACTAACAGCAAGAAAAGTTCTGCAGGCCTTGGGCTTCATGGCATCATGCATAATCTTGGTCCCACATGCCAGACTGCATATGAGAAAACTACAGTGGTACCTAAAGAATTTATGGTCCCAACACAGGCACAGCCTAGAAGCAGAAATACCACTAATCCCATGCCTAAAACAGGAGTTCCTATGGTGGGCTCAAGCATGCCAGTCAAACCCAGGCCTACCCTTCCACAACTTTCGAACAAGCCAAACCATCACAACAGACGCCTCAGACCTAGGATGGGGGGCACACATGCTAGACAAATGCGTACAAGGATTGTGGACTCAGGACCAGCTACACCTGCACATCAACCAAAAAGAAATGCTGGCAGTAAAACTGGCAATCCAAAAATTCAGACCATTTCTCAAAGAAGGCCATTTGATGATAAGGACAGACAACACCACAGTCATGTGGTACATCAACAAACAGGGGGGCACTCATTCATACCCCCTATGCAGAATGACTGTGGACCTTTGGAACCTGGCACTCAGCTACAACATCCAGTTACAGGCAATATTTGTACCGGGAAAGGAGAACACTCTAGCAGACATGTTAAGCAGAACCACCTCGGATGCTCACGAATGGATGCTATACCCGGACATCTTCAAAACCATCACAAAGAAATGGGGAATGCCAAAAATAGATCTATTCGCTTCCCCTCTCAATCACCAGCTCAAAAAATTCTGCACAAGGACATTCCACCCACTTGCATGGAAGGTGGACTCGCTCTCCTTCAGCTGGAAAGTTCTGACAGCATATGCATTCCCACCTCTTCCCTTGATACACAGGGTATTACTAAAAATCAAGGAGGAACGTCCAAGGATAATCCTGATAGCCCCGAACTGGCCAAGACAACACTGGTACCCACTGCTGAGGAGCATGTCTCGGGAGAAAATGTGGTCAATACCCCTGATGCCTTTGATGTTAACTCAGAACAACTACAGCATCATGCATCCAAACCTAAAAACTTTGCAACTAACTGCCTGGAACATCACATAGCAGCAACTAATCCAGATCTTTCCCAAAGGTTTAAAGACATTATCCTTGAAGCCTGCAGACCTTCAACAAGAAGGAACTATGCAGGAAAATGGAAAAGGTTTGTCATTTGGAGTGCTGAAAGAGGAAAAGATGTGTCGAATATAGATATTGCTAACATTCTGGAGTATTTGGCAGAGCTTCTACATACAGGCCTGTCCTATTCCTCCATCAAGATACATGCATCAGCTATTTCAGCAGAATACAGCTTTGATCCACCTGTCTTTTCACATCCTCTACTCAGGCAGTTCCTCAGAGGGATCAAAAATGTAAAACCTCCTAGGAAACCACCATTGCCAGCATGGGACTTGAACTTTGTGCTAGAAAAGTTAACACTTCCTCCGTTTGAACCAGCAGCAACAGCAGATCTACAGCACCTGTCATGGAAAACTGCTTCCCTACTGGCAATTACCTCAGCAAGGAGGGTTTCTGAACTTCAGGCCTTAATGGCAGTACAACCCTTCCTAATCTTCCATCAAGATAGGGTGTCCATGAGAACTAATCCTACATTTATGCCTAAGGTGGTATCCAGAGTGTCTTTAAACCAGGCAATCCACCTACCTACCTTCTTCCCCAATCCACAAAACAGAGGGGAAAGAATGCTGCATACCTTGGATGTACATAGACAGCTACGCTACTACCTGGACAGAACCAAAAGTAACAGAAAGACTGACCAGCTTTTTGTAGCCTATGCAACAGGAAGGGAAGGAAAAGCAATTTCCAAACAGACAATCTCCAAATGGATAGGAAATTGCATACGATTCTGTTACTCCTACCATGGAAAACCAATTCCACAGAACATAAGGCCTCATTCTACAAGGGCTACAGCCACTACCACAGCCTTCTTACGAGGAGTGGCAACCAAGGACATTATTGAGGCGGCTACTTGGACCTCCGTGCATACATTTGCCAAGCATTATAATTTACCTCTGTATTCTAGATCCCGAGCAGGGTTTGCCACTGCTGTACTGCAAGGGATCCTAACCACACCATAAATTTTCTTCCTCCTCCCTAGTTGGCTATGGTATTCTACCCAGTTGTTATGACTGCAGATGCATCCATGAAGGACATAGTACAGTTTTGTACCTACCATAAATGTAGATGTCCGAACTGGATAGCATCTGCAGTCAGGATTACCCTCCCTCCTTCCCCTCTGTGGTACTCCTAGGGTATTTACCCTCCTTATAGCTAGCTGGTGGGGGGAGTCTCTTATGGTGTATTTGTTTGTATATATGTACATACATGCTTATTTTTTGTGTTTGCCTTCTATCTTTTTGGAAACATTGGCATTTATCCAAAATTTAGCCTTCCAAGAGTGCAACTGGCATCTGGGGCAAGAAACACTGAGGAAAATGGCGTCGGCTGATGCCTTTATACCCGAAGACCAGCAGAGATGACGTTGGGTGAAGTGCGACATCAGCCGAAGCCGGACCCAGACTTTGGAATCCGGCCGACCGAAGGGCTGCCTGACGACAGGACAACCCAGTTGTTATGACTGCAGATGCTATCCAGTTCGGACATCTACATTTATGGTAGGTACAAAACTGTACTTTTTGTTCCTGCTTAGAAAGCTGTCCTGGAAAAACATTCCTTTAGTTTTATTTTGTAGCTGTTTTGTTCTCCCACAGAGGAAGCACTACTCAGAGAGCAAGCTGCCCTCTCAGAGGTCTTTTGACAAATGAGCCTTTACTCCTCAAGGGGACTATAAAGACTGTTCATCCTTTGAAGTAAGGTGAAAGTTTCCTATTCCTGTTCGAGTTGGTTTTAGATGTTAAAGAAGATTTCTGTCATTTCCTAGACTTCACTGAAGTCACTGAGCACATCTGGCATCTCAGGTTCCGATTGGTATTTTCATAGGGTTTTGGTACCGGAGTGCTGTCACTGAGCATAATAGGATGTCCATTGGAACCTTATTGTCTGTAGTGTGCACAGAAGTCTCCTTTAATTTTGGTGCATTGTGCTACCACCTGCTTTGCCATCCACACAAAAGGGTATTGATAAGGTTCTAGCCATGATGGAGGTGGCATTGCAGAATTAGGAGTTTCTTGTGCTCCCCTGCATTGACAGGTGGCTTCTAATGATCCTGTTGATACTGCCTGGGAGCATCCCTGGAGTGGATTTTCCCTGGTTGCTGTCAGTGTGGGTGGTGGGGGTCTTCACCATAAACTGTGAGAAGCCCAAGTTCAGGGAACCATTTTCATGGTTGGGAAGCTGAGCACTCTGTTGGCGGATGTTCTTAATTTATAGAGCCCACAAGCATTGCTTTGACTGAGTGAAGGTACAGCAGAGGGAATAGTCCTGTTCCTTCCAACACCTTCTGCACTTGATAACAGCCATATTCCTCATGGGGTCAGTCCCATGGCTAAAGATAAAATTTTTATTATGGACATGTGATGTTTTATGTCTACATTGTTACCATTTACTTATTGATTTGCTTCTGGTATCAGAGCCCTGCTTGCCTGGTCTTGAGTAATGGACACTTCCTTTCATTTTATTGTGGGTCCATCCTTTCCTGCAGTTCAACTTCTCTTCAAGACCTGATAACAGATGCTTCTGTACTGTGGTGAAGAGACACTTTGTCTGGATTTGTTTTCTTTTTCAGTATTTGTGACTACACTCCTACCTGCTATTCATCAACAAACAAAATAATAAGCAAGTTAATTAAAATGGTGTCTATTTGAGGATCCAAGAAGAGTCTCCTTAAAGATGTTAATATTAGGTACCTTTGGATGAAGGCTTCAGAGTCATATGGGTATATGATACTGAAACACTCTGCTATTTTCCTTGATATGGGTATGAGATTCTGAATGCTTCAGAATCATATACCCATATCAAGGAAATTAGTTGAGTTCAAAAAACCAGAGCCAGATAGGAAAGAACAACCTCTCTGAAGCATCAAGACAAGTCCTGTGAATAACTAATAGCCCCTCATCTAACAGTCTTAGAAGATGAAGTGAGCAAAAAAGGTCTTGTATGTAGTCAAGAGCCAGGTAGTGTGGAAGGTTATCAGCAATGTCTTAAATACCAAATTAAAAGCTACCAGCCTTAGTAAAAATTAATACCAACTATAGTATAAAACAATTTTATGCCTTTGTAACTCCCACTCCTGTGGAGTAAACTTCCCTTCACAAAGCACCCCCACCTTCCTGCAGTCAGGGGTTAGATGTATCCAAATGCTGTTATGTTATGATAAACCACTAGGAATCTGTCCTACAACCAGGTTATAAAGGCTTTGGACCTTCCAGCATTAACCTGGGACAGATGAAAAAGAAATGCTGACGTCACCGCAGATGCTACTTTAAGAGCTGTGAATTACATGCTGGCCTGCAGGAATGTACAAGCAAGATAGAGTTGATAGTTGTCATCCTTTACAACTTTGTAGTACATGCTAGGTCATTTGAAAGAAGTATGCTTGATACAATTCTAGGCTTATTTCATATTAACCTGACATTAGACAGCACAGTCCTAACAAGATCCATGGGGAAAAGATCCTGTCCAAATTCAGAGATGGAGTTTCAATGGTTGCAGGTAGCGTACCCTAGGCAAGGTGAGTCATAATTAGCTTCTCCCTTCTGTTGATGAGCAGACATCCTAGACACAACGTAGCTTTCCAGATAATAGGGCATATAAAAAACAAAGCAGTCTCCACCCCATGAGATGCAACAACCTGAAGTATACAACATTTTGAAAATGCCATAAGGTTTGATGGTGAGGGGATTAAAAGGGCAGAATGCAGCCAGAGGGCTGCTGGAATTTGGAGAGTTTCGTAGTACAAAGATGAATGAATTGATAAACAGGCTGAGACATACCTCTTAACTTCTTAGAGCAAGAAATCTGAACAAAGGTAGATATATTGGGAGACAAAGGCCCCAAAATAGGGATACTTTTTAAATATTGCTATTGCAAACTTAAAAATTTGATGGATTAATAGGTTTTGTATTAGCATGCATGTTCTGAAGGATATGAAGGAGCCCCAGAACTTGGACCAAAGCTCCAAAGGCAGTGCTGTTTCCATATTCATAAAGGATGCGCACACCTCCAGACTGGTAGCCCAACATAATGCATCTGAGATACTTCAGGTGCAGCTAACATTGGGTAAGACAGTGATTCAGGTTGTAGCCTGCTATAAGTCCCCAAACATGTCCCAAGACTCTCATTCCACATTCCTAAGCACCCTGGAGAATATTAGGGTCCAACCTAACACTCTCATACTGGGCAACTATAACTACCCCTCCATTAACTGAGAAAACTACTCATGTACCAATGCACTTGCCCAACATTTCCTGGAATTCATTAATTCCAATGCCCTGGACCAGCTCATTCTTACCCTCACTAGAGGTAGCAACATCCTTGACCTCGTCATTACTAACATGAGCGACCGTTGCTCTACACCCATAGTCAACTCCTCCCTGGTTAGATCCAACCACAAACTAATTACCATGGAAAACCACATCACCCCCCCCCCCCCAAAAAAAAAAGGTAACCACCATGAAAAACTTCTCCAAAGCTAACTTTGGGCTCTTAAAAACAGAGGTGGGTAACTTCACGGCACCCATGCAAATGGAGAATAGTTGCATGACCACCAAATCATACACCAAAGCACTGTACGAATACGTACACAAATGCATGAATCTCACCATACCCAGTAGAACCAAGATGCTCTCCTCCAAAAATAGGAAGCCAATCTGGTGGTCCCCTGTCATAAACAAACTCTACAACAGAAGGAAGAAACTGATGCAGAATAAGGTGAAGTCCCAAGACTGGAAAAACTCCCTTAACAAAAAGTTGAGAT
This sequence comes from Protopterus annectens, assembly GCF_019279795.1. Classification (NCBI taxonomy): domain Eukaryota; kingdom Metazoa; phylum Chordata; order Ceratodontiformes; family Protopteridae; genus Protopterus; species Protopterus annectens. Next base: position 440,097,661 of record NC_056745.1, read on the forward strand.
CCCTCATCAAATCCTCTAAATCTAGCTATGAAAACAGAATTGCGGCAGATAGTAAAGACCACCACAAGGCCTTCTATATTTATGTAAATAATCTCCACAGCAATACCCAAATTTGCTCTGAGCTACTGCACAATGGTACCTCCTATACCAAGCCAACAGATATAGCCAGTATCCTGGCCGACAGATTCAGTGCCAACTTTATCCCCCCCCCCCCCCAAAAGGACCAATCACAATACAAGAAGATTGCCAGGCACACAGTATTACTGCTGCACAGGTTAAAACAGCACTGTCCAAGGTCAAGAGTACATCTTCTATGGGACCTGACTATATCCCTGGATGTGTTCTACATGAACTACAGAGTGAACTGGCACCTCACCCGTGTGCCTTGTTCAATCATAGCCTCACCTCAGGCTTTGTCCCTACCAATGGCGCACTGCTACAGTCATCCCTCTCCACAAAGGAGCGATTACAGACCCTGAGAACTATCGCCCCATTAACCTGACGAGTCTGATATGCAAAGCTATGGAACACATCATCATGGACCTAATAAACAAGGATATAGGGGAGTCTCCAAACTCTGGATCCCACACTATTTGTTTTTATGAAGGGTGGATCATGCCTGCACAACTTCTTTGAGTCAGTCACCAGAGCTGTGGATGGAGGCAAGGTGGTTCATACAGCCTACCTTGATCTGGCCAAGGCCTTTGATACCATTCCCCACTCAGGAATCATGGAAAAACTCACTAAGCTAGGCATCAACCCCTGTATCACTAGGTGGGTTGCAAACTGGCTCACAGATAGAACCCACTGTGAAAGTAGCTGACTGCAAGTCAGACTGCCGACCAGTCAGGAGTGGAGTCCCACAGGGTTCAGTCCTGGGTCCTCTCCTGTTTGGTATCTACTTCTCTGAAGTCCAGGCCAACATGATGGGACTCTGGCTGTTTGCAGATAATTGCAAGTTGGGAGCTATTATCAACTCCCCAAGTGATTTTGACATCTTACAGAAAGGCCTCACTGAGACCAACGACTGGTGTTAGAACCATGGCCTTAAGCACAATGCCAAAAAATGTGTCATCATCCCCTTTGGGAAAAACCCGGTACGTGTGAATTACCACATCAATGGTAGTCCACTGAACTCAGAAGGCGTTACAAGAGATCTGGGAATACAGGTTGACAGCAACCTCTCTTTTGACCACCACATTGCCACTGTGGTCAGAAAGTCCTTTTATGTGGCCATTTCATTACTAAGGGTTTTGCATCCAGGAAGAAAGAGATTATTGTCTCCCTCTATTCTTCCTTCAGGCCAATCATAGAGTACAATTCCCCATTTGGCATGTACCTCACTAGACACCTGCAACAACTGGAGAGGCCACAAAAGTACCTCACAAAGAGGATCCTAGGCTTTAAACACTTGTCCTATACAGACAGACTCAAAATACTCCCACCTATTCTCTGTCTCATAGCGCCTACTTAGAGGCAATCTCTGCTTGACTTATAAAGCCATATCTGACCCAGCAGTGTTAGAAATGCTACATCTAAAGAAATCCCAGTCCCTCCGCACCACACTCTCCAGAGACCTCAACCTCATTACCACAATCAACAAAACTTGCTGGAGGGACAGGTTCATAACCCAGAAACTGCCCATGCTGTGGAATAGACTTCCCATACTTGTCAAGCAGAGCACCTCACTGGCCTTCTTCAAGAGAAATCTTGATGAATGGATGGGAAACGGAAAGAAAATTCACCCCGGGGATCACTCCTGTGGCTCTGCTCGACAGAGGCATTGGGAACTAAGATCAGGTGGCACGATGCCAGAGTAATCCTATGGACTAGGCTTGTAAAGGCTCCAGAAAGGGACAGGTTGCCAGTTGTTAAGTCATCTGCAAGTAGTTTGTAAGCTGTCTTATCTTTTCTCATGAAAATGTCAGCAGACCATTGAATAAAAAAAACAGCTGCTGTCAAGAGGCACAGTGCCAAGGTTGTGACTGTTTCCTCTTATTGCTTCAAAGCAGTCTCCGTGTAATCGGTTTATACTTTCATCAGGCATTATTAGGTGGAGTGCAACTCCAAGGGCTGAGCTCTCCTTCATGATTCAATGCTTCAGGGATTTGCCTTCTGTCTGCTGCCTCCCTTGGGGGTTTACTACTTTGGATTATTCACAGTCTTAAACCCAATGTCAAGGAACCTAGATGTTGGATACAATAGTCTCTTTATTAGTTGATCTGTTTGGGGTCTCTCCATGTGACCTAATTAACCTACTACATCAGTAATTATGTCTCTCTGCATCCTTGTGACAGTATTGGCATACAGTCTTCATTAGATTTTCTTTTTGTTTTTCTTTTATTTTTTTGTTCTGTTTTCCCTGCTGCCTGCCAACCAGTAAGACCCTGTCTTGCTGAATTAGCCTATTTGTTCCCATCACTGGGGAGAGAGGCAGTTGAGAAGGGCTGCCATTTAGGCAGTCATCAAGGGCAGTTCAAATTTTCTGTATACTACACTGTCCCCTACATTCACTCAGTGAATTGCCAGGGATGGACCTTAAAGTAGTCTACAGCAAAGGGTGCCAATCTAGTTTCTACTCAGGCAGTCCTGCACATTCACTTGAAACACAAATGTTTAATTCCACAGGTTCTACCAGGGAAATCTCACCGTGCTGTATAGTCAGTGTGTGCACTTTCCTCCTCACCCTTCAGGGAATTGAGCAGGCCACATTTCTTCATTCCTGTTCCCTGCCTGGCTCCTCAAGCACTGAGCCCCTGTCTCCTGGTTCTCGGTTAGGTCTGCAACCATCAGCAGCATGGAGTCAGGCTGTTAGTTTTTCTGGATCTGCAGGAAGTATTTTCACTTAATAGTTGGATGTGAAATGGCAGATTTAAGGGCTAGGCACATATCATGATGTAGTCCATGGTGTCATAACATAACCTGCTAGAGGTCAAGCACATTCCTGATAGTAAAAGAGTCCAATAGTAATGGGCATCCTGTCTGAAAGAGAAGGATATCCCAGTTACAGACCCTCCAAAAAGATTCTTGTCACAGATCAGTTGATAACATGTCTGATGTTCGTGTTTCACTGTTGCAGTCATCACATTTGGGTTATCCTGCCAGGGGTAGCCCTTCAGTTGGCCCGAATACCAGAGGCTTAGTATTTCTGCATCGGTTGCTGTCGCTCCAGGACTGATGTCAGGTCGTCAGTAGTATAAAATCAGGCAGCTGATACCATTACATCTGTCTTTCTTGCCGAGGAGCCCGAAGCAAATCGCACGAGTGCTGTTCAGCCGCTACCTGAGTTTTCAAATTGAAGTTGAAGTCTTCTAAAGCTAAGTACCCTGTTGGGGAGCCTTTTTTCTTGCTCTAACCGATGTCAGAAAAAGTTAACAGATGTCCTTCAAGAATGCAACTGCAGTCATAACATATGGGTTGTCCTGCCTCAGGCAGCCCTCGGTCGGCCAGATTCCAAAGTCTGGGTCCGATGTCGGCTGATGTCGCATTTCCCTCTGAAGTCAGAGCGGCTGGAGTACATAAGCATCAGCCGACACCATTTTCTTCAGTCTTTCTTGCCGCGCGGTGCCCGAAGCAGAAGCAGTTCGCAAGTGCCAGTCGGTCAGCTCCTGTATTCTTCGAATCCGAAGTCATCAAAAAAGCTAAGTACCCCGTTGGGGTCCTTTCTTGCCTCAGCCGATGTCAGAAATTACTGAAAAAGTTAACAATTGTCTGTCTTGTGGTAAACAAATACCTCATAAGGATTTCCACTCTTACTGTCTTCCTTGCCTTGGCCCAGACCACGACGTCTCGGCCTGTGTCGCATGTGCTCGCTTCAATAAGTGCACTCTTAGGCGCCGGGCGGAGTTCGCTGAAGACTTTTTCGGCGATAAATTTGCTTATACAATGCCGTCGGAACTTCCAACATCGCAGACTCCTAAGAAACGAAAAGACCGGGACCGACATCCTCGGCCCACGTCTTCCACCAACTCCAAGCCAAAACCTACCGCTAGTGCTCCGGTTCCCCCTGAGACGGTTATTTCACCGCTCCGAACCAAAGACACCGCTTTACCGACACCTCCGATACCAGTTATAGATTTTCCTCCGGATACTGAAACCGAGGAAATGCCCGAGACCATTGCTATAGATAAGGTCACTCCTGCACGTGGAGCTGCTAGGCCTCCTATGGCCATGTCTATCAAGGCCTACACACGTGCTAAGGCAGCCAGCAAGACCAAGCACCTTACTGTTAAGGCCTTACCTCAGCCTACTCCTGAAACACAAATCATGACTATGGCCGCAGACTTAATTTCCATGATTAGAGGTTCACAGGCCCATCCTGAGAGAGGATCCCAGCCTCCTCCTGATAAGAGGCCCCGGGTTTAACCCTCTGACCCTATCCCTTCAGATGAAGATTCTGAGGACTCTGTTCACTCCGATGGCCAGGAAGAGCCCTTCCAGACCTATGAGGACTCGGATGCAGAGGATTCCATCCCCTCGGCCTCCCCTCCTGAGGATATTTCTTTTGGGGAAGTTGTGCATACCATGAGGGAACATTTTAAGTGGCAAGGCCAGGAATATTCTGATTCCAGAAAGCGCCTTCGAACCTTCCTTAAAAAGCCCCAACACAGGCCCCTGGCTTATACCTCCTGTGCTTGATGTTTTGGATGACCTATACTCTGACTCCAGTGTTACCCCGGATACTCTTCCTCCTGCCCCAGCCAAGCCAGACAGATATTATAGGGTCCCAGAAACACATTCTCATTTCTTTAGGGCCCATGCTGTTGATTTAGAAACTATTTCTCAGGGACCTAAAGGGGTTTCAGCATCCACCTCCAAAAATCCCTTGCCTTCCAACAGAGAAGCTAGGTCATTAGAGAGATGGGGGAAAAAGGTCTACACCTCCACTACTTTATCTATGAGAGCTCTGAATTGCCTCTTTCATATGTTTCAATATCAGGATTACCTGTTAGATGATTTACAGAAAACATTGGCCTCTCCTGAACCTTTAGACAGGAAGTCTTTGCAGGAAGCTGTACATAATTCTCAGCAAGTCAGCAATCACTTTCTGCAGTGTGGATATGATGCATTGGAAGCTTCATGTAGGGCAGCTATGACAGGGGCGGTCATTCGTAGACATGCATGGTTAAAAGAACAACCTCTACCAGATCATGTTAAGGCAAAACTTCTTGATGCACCTTTGGAAAAGAACAAGATTTTTGGTACTAATGCTAAAGATGTGTTAAAGTCCATCGAGGAAAAAGCAAAATCAGTTCAGACGGTCAAAGATTTCCTCCAGGTTCAGCCACCCAGATTCAGCAGGAATTGGCCTTCTAAAAACTGGTCCTTTCCTAATCCTGAAAGATTTCAAAGGGTAAAAACAGGCGTCGAGGAAGAGGACAATACAGAGGTTCTTACAGGGGACGACAATGGCAACCAGCAAACCAAAGAAGTGACACAGGGGTCTCCCCTGCCCCACAGGGACAATCTCAATGACTTTCCTCTACTTCCGCTGACCAAGGAGCAAATAGAAGCTCCCTTGGGCGGAAAATTATCTCTGTTTTCAGACAATTGGCAAAGATTGACAAAGGACAAATGGATTTTGGACATTATAGACCAAGGTTACAGGTTCCACTTTCATACCTTAACAAGAAAACAAGGCATGCCAAACCTACCACAAAACCAGAGGGCAGAGGCTATCAAGCAAATTTCTCTGCTTGCTCAGATCAAAGCAATAGAAAGAGTTCCACAAGAACAAGGCCAGGGGTTTTACTCAAGACTGTTCCTTGTTCCAAGAAAAGAAACTCAATGGAGACCAATACTGGATTTGTCCGCATTAAACACTTTTCTCATAGTACCAAAGTTCAAAATGCTGACTCTACAGCAACTCCTTCCCATGCTGGGCAAGGGGTCTTGGCTGATTACTCTGGACCTCAAGGAGGCATACCTGCATGTCCCTATCAGACACAGCTGCAGAAGATACCTCAGATGTCTTGCAGGGCCAGAGCATTATCAATTCTCAGCATTGCCATTTGGCTTATCTACTGCACCCAGAGTATTTACAAAATGCCTGGCTTCAGTAATTGCTCATTGCAAGCTCCAGGGGATCCAAATTTACCCATACCTGGATGACTGCCTCATACAAGCAGACCACAAATTGATTTTGACAAAAAACTTGAACTATGTCATACAATTGCTACAGGCTCTGGGATACACAGTCAACTTCCAAAAGTCAAGACTTCAGCCATCCCAGCAAATGACCTTAGGAGCCAATCTAGACACAGCCTCTCAAATGGCTTACCTGACAGAAGACAAGCAAGAGAAGTTAACTCATTTCAAAGGTTTGGCAAAACTCACCCAGATGACTGCAAGGGGATTCCTACAGGCCCTGGGTTACATGGCATCCTGCATTCTCCTGGTTCCATTAGCAAGACTACACATGAGAAAGCTGCAGTGGTACCTAAAAAGCCTATGGTCTCAGCACAGCAACAACCTAGAGACAACCATACTGCTCATTCCATGCCTACAAAAGGAATTCCTATGGTGGGCCTCGGTAAGCCAGGCAAACACAGGTATGTCATTCAAAAAACCTCAGATAACACAGACTATGACCACAGATGCCTCAGACCTTGGATGGGGGGCGCACATGGAGGGCACATGTATACAAGGACAATGGTCTCCAAAGGAAACACATCTGCATATAAACCAAAAGGAAATGCTGGCAGTAATGCATGCCATCGAGGCCTTTCGACAACAACTTCAGCAAGGCCATCTACTGATACGGACAGACAACACCACTGTGATGTGGTACATAAACAAGCAAGGGGGCACCCATTCCTACCCCCTTTGCAGACTGACAATGAATCTTTGGGAAAAATCACTGAGCCTAAACATACAGTTGCAATCCCAGTTTGTTCCAGGCAAAGACAATGTGCTGGCGGACAGCCTAAGCAGGAATTTCATAGATCCACACGAGTGGAGGTTACATCCGAAAATCTTCACACAACTCACCTCAACATGGGGCAGGCCAGAAGAAGACCTATTTGCCTCTCACCTCAACCATCATCTACAAAAATTCTGTTCAAGGACATACCATCCACAAGCTTGGAAAATAGATGCTCTTTCATTCAACTGGAACTTTCTAAAAATCTATGCATTCCCACCTCTGCCACTGATGACCACAGTATTACTAAAGATCAAAGCAGAGAGGCCCAAGGGGATCCTAATAGCTCCAGACTGGCCAAGACAACACTGGTACCCACTACTATGGAGCATATGTCACAACAAAAAGTGGGCCCTTCCACAATGGCCCCTACTTTTGACTCAACACAACTTCAAAACAGTGCATCCAAACCTTCAGACACTGCAGCTAACAGCCTGGGAGATCCCATGAATAACCTCGAGCTATCTCTCTCCAAGGAAGTTCAGCGGATATTAACAGAAGCTCGAAGACCATCCACCAGAAAGGTTTACTTAGCAAAATGGAAGAGATTCAGCATTTGGAATACCAGCAAGGGACATGATGCATCATTATTGAATATCCCACTCATCCTGGAATATTTGGCAGATATGCTACAGAATGGACTCTCATATTCTTCCATAAAGATACATGCTTCAGCTATCTCAGCTAGATATAACACTGATCCGCCTGTGTTTTCACATCCTTTGTTAAGGCAATTCCTCAGGGGAATCAAGAACATTAAGCCACCAAGAAAGGCTCCAGTGCCAGCTTGGGACCTCAACTTTGTCCTAGAAAAACTGACTCTACCTCCCTTTGATCCAGCAGCTTCAGTGGACTTACAATTTTTATCATGGAAGACAGCTTTCCTGTTGGCAATAACCTCAGCAAGAAGGGTTTCGGAACTACAGGCCCTAATGGCAACACCACCGTTCATAATCTTTCACAGAGACAGGGTCTCCTTAAGAACCAACCCTACTTTTATGCCAAAGGTGGTATCTAGGGTTTCTTTAAATCAAGCTATTCACCTGCCTACTTTCTTCCCCAATCCTGAGAGCAAAGGGGAAAGACTGTTGCATACCTTGGACATTCACAGGCAACTTCGCTACTACCTGGACAGAACCAAGACCAGTAGGAAGTCTGATCAGCTTTTTGTAGCTTACGCCTCTGGAGTACAAGGAAAAGCAATTTCCAAACAGACTATTTCAAAATGGATTGGGCATTGCATCAGATTTTGTTGTTCCTTCCATGGGAAGAATGTTCCAGCCAATGTCAAACCGCACTCCACCAGAGCTACAGCCACCTCTACAGCATTCTTAAGAGGGGTGCCTACAAAAGACATTCTAGAAGCTGCTACATGGAGCTCCGTGCATACATTCTCCAAACACTACAATCTCCCTTTATATTCCAGATCCAGAGCAGGCTTTGCTTCGGCAGTCCTGCAGGGTTTGATTGCCACACCATCTCTTTCCTAGAGCATTCCTCCTCCCCCAGCTAAGCTATGGTATTCAAACCATATGTTTTGACTGCAGTTGCATTCTTGAAGGACATAGTACAGTTTTGTACCTACCGTAAATGTAGATGTCCGATAGATATGCAACTGCAGTCGGATTTTCCCTCCCTCCATACCCCTCTATGTCTTGGGTCCACTCCTATCCCTGTTTTTCTTAGATGGGGATATCTGTTATGGTGTATCTGTTAATTGCTTACTTATTTGTCTGGAATCCTGTTTTTGTCTTCCAATTTGATTACAGCCTTCCTTGGAGGGCACCTGGTATCTGGGGCAAGAAACACTGAAGAAAATGGCGTTGGCTGATGCTTATGTACTCCAGCCGCTCTGATGTCGGAGAGAAATGCAACATCAGCCGACGTCAGACCCAGACTTTGGAATCCGGCCGACCGAGGGCTGCCTGAGGCAGGACAACCCATATGTTATGACTGCAGTTACATATCTATCGGACATCTACATTTATGGTAGGTACAAAACTGTACTTTGTCTCGCCTGTGGAATGCAAATACCACACCGAGACTTCCATTCTTACTGCAGCACCTATTTAGACCGAGACCCCAACATCCCCCGCTGTCGCTTTTGTGCTTTGTTCAATGTCAGAACTATATGTCGAGCACTTATTGTAGCTAGATATTTTCACTCTCAGTCCTCGAATTCCGATATGGCTTCGGTAAGCCATCTGACTACCGATCTTCCGAAAAAACGTAAGGATAAAGACAGAGACAGACCGCACAGGTCCAAAACTGCCGATGACGCTTCCGTTAAGCTAGTCATCAGTTCTCCGGTCCTCAGTGAGGCACTTTTGCAGCCCCTGATGCCCGCTTCTGTGGATTCACAGGCTGCTACCAAGACCCTTTCGGAGTACAGTATGCTGCAAGACTCTTCTTCGGCTAAGGATCCTGCGGATGTCTCTACCTTAGATGGGTCCAGAGCCGCTGAGCAGGCACTGGCTTCTGAGGAAGTACTTCGCACTACCGATACTCGACACAGAATGAGAACTTCTTTTGCGTCTTCAGTTCTTTCTAAAACTACAGAGTTTCTAAGGCCCAGGGTATGAACCACACCCAAAATAAATGACGACCCAAGCTCAGGCACCTGTTTCCTTGCCTCAGTCTCAAATGCTTAAAATAGCAGAGGACCTCATCATGCTTATTAGGTGAGCCAGGCTACCCCTTCCAAAAGAAGAGACTTGTCCCTAGTAGTTTTATCTGAATAGGAGTCTGATGACTCTGATGCATCTGAATATGAAGATATGCAACCCCTCTCTGCTTATGAGGATTCTGATGCAGATGATTCCATTCCTTCTGCCTCTTCACCCGAGGATTTTACTTTTGGGGAAACTCTACCTACTTTAAGAGAGCATTTCCAATGGGAATGTCAGGACTACACAGCACAGACCTTTGGCCATTCCTCCTGTCCTGGATGTTTTGCTTGATGTTTTTATGGAATCCAGTCTGACTCCTGACACCCTTCTTCCTGCTCCCAGGAAACCTGACTGGTATTAGAGTCCCTGACTCTCTCAAATTTCTTTTTTCAAAAATCCTACTGCTGACCCTGAGGTAATTTCTCAAGGACCTAAAGGAATCAAAGCAGGTTCAGCTAAGAATCCCACCCCCTCAGATAGGGATTCCCGAGCATTAGACAGATGGGATAAAAAAGTATACACCTCTGCTACTCTTGCTATTAGAGCATTAAATTGTCAGCTCTACATGCTGAAATATCAGCAACATACCATGGAACTTCGCAAACAAAAAAGATCTTCTTTTCCTGCTTGTGCAGAAAAAAAGAACTACAAGAGTTAATGCTTTCTGCACGTCAAGTAACAGCACACCTTACAGGTTTTGACATCCTAGAAGCATCTTGCAGGGCAGCAGTCACTGGTTCTGTCCTTACAAGGCATGCTTGGCTTAAGGAGCAGACCTTGTCATATCTAAATTATTGGCTGCACTCTTGAACAAAGAACTTAATTGGCACCAAAGCAGAAGACGTCTTAAAAAAGATGGATGAAAAAGCTAAATGTATGCAGACAGACTTCTTACAGGTCCTGCCACTGAGATTCAGTAGGCATTGCCTCTCCATGCATTGGTTCTTTCCAGCCCCCTCCAGGCCAGCTCAGCCCAGACCAGGGGAAGCAGACCACCCAGACAACAGCCCCAGGGAATGCAGCGATCTAAGTAATGGAGTTCCTCCTCTTCAAAATCAGTGTGTGCAAAGCCACTCCCTTATGGTAAGAACTCACAATGACTTTACACTTCCACCCCCTACTTCTGCCCACCTGCTTGTGCCCCTAAGAGGAAAACTTTCCTTCCACGCAAGCAACTGGGCCACCATTACCAATGACCGATGGGTCCTCAACATAATGTCCGAGGGATATAAATTTTATTTCCACACTCCGCCAACCCCAAAAGGGTTCCCAGATCTTTCTCCAAACCAGTTGTCAGAGGTCAAAAAGCAAGTCCTTTCCCTGCTCTCCATGAGGGCAATACAGCATGTTCCTGCAGAACAGATAGGCCAAGGTTTCTACTCCAGACTCTTTCTGGTACCCAGAAAAGAGGGCACATGGCGCCCCATCCTCGATCTATCCATTCTAAACACCTTTCTGGTGATACCAAAATTCAAAATGCTCACTCTCCAGCAGCTTTTACCAATGCTTTCCAAGGATGCTTGGCTAGTCACCCTAGACCTAAAAGAGACCTACCTATACATCCCAGTCAGGGAATCATGCAGGAAATACCTACGTTTTAGGGCAGAATCTATGCCCTTTCAGTTCTCTGCGCTTCCCTTTGGCTTATCCACTGCTCCTAGAGTTTTCACAAAATGTTTGGCTCCTGCCATTTCTTTTTGCAGACAAAGAAATATTCAAATTTACCCATACTTAGACGAATGCCTGATTCATGCAGACAGTCTGGTGGTCCCCTGTCATAAACAAACTCTGCTGCTACAGCACCTGACTTTTGTAAAGGACCTACTGACCTCCCTGTGTTATACTATCAATGAAAAGAAATCAAAACTAGTCCCCACACAACTAATTGTATTTCTGGGAGCAAGCCTGAACACAGCATCCCAGATGGCATTCCTTACTCCAGAAAAGACAGGCTACTTCTCTCAACTAGCTGCCAGAGCCCAGTTAACCACAAGGAAAATCCTGCAAGCTCTAGGGTTCATGCCCTCCTGCATTCTTCTCATTCCATATGCCAGACTGCATATGAGGAAACTACAGTGGTACCTAAAAAGCCTTTGGTGTCAACACTCACAAGGCTTGGAAACTCTCATATCCAGTGATACCTTGTCTAAGAAAAGATTTTCTTTGGTGGGCAGCAGCATGCAACCACAACAAGGGAATTCCCTTCTCACAACAACCCCACGCCGCCCAGACCCTCACCACAGAAGCATCAGACTATGCCTGGGGTGCACACCTGGATGGCAGGTGCATTCAAGGCCATTGGAGCCCAAATCAAATACATCTGCACATCAACCAAAAAGAAATGCTAGCTGTGCAGCATGCCCTGACAGCTTTTAAGACCCCTACTCTCCCCGGGGCCTCTACTGATCAAAACAGACAACACCACAGTGATGTGGCATATCAACAAGCAGGGAGGGACTCACTCTTATCCTCTCTGCAGGCACGCCATGACCCCTTGGCACACGGCCTCAGCTATGCAGCTACACCTGCTAGCACAATTCCTGCCAGGCTCCCTAAACTCTCTGGCAGACAACTTGAGCAGAAACCTGCTAGACCCACACGAGTGGCAGCTTAGACCACAGAACCGTCACTCTTGTAACTCAGAAATGGGGCACCCCGAAAGTGGACCTCTTTGCCTCCCACTCCAATCATCAGCTCAGCAAATTCTGCACCAGGGAACCTCACAGCAAGGCTTAGAAAGTGGATGCTCTATATTTCCAGTGGGTGAACCTCTCTGTCTACGCATTTCCTCCTCTACTACTCATTGCAAGGGTACTGCTAAAAATAAGGGAGGAAAATCCAAGGGCAATCCTGATTGCCCCAAACTAGCCACGCCAGCACTGGTACCCACTGCTGTGCAGTCTGCCACCCCTGCCACCATGCCGCCTACCTCAGATCCCAACACTCCTGACCCAGAGGAATGGAGAATTCATGCATCCCCAATTGCAGACCCTCAACCTGGCAGTATGGGTTATTCCCTGACCTCTCCTCAGGCTGCCAGCCTAAGCAAATAAGTCTCAAGGTGTTATACATGAGACCAGATGCCCCAGCACTAGAAAATCCTATGCTGACAAGTGGAAAAAGTTTTGCACCTGGATCCAGGCTCAGGGAGCCGGAACGGCACAGCCCTCCCTACCTCTCATCCTGGATTTACCTAGCAGACCTACTACACAGGGGGTCTATCCTTCTCTTTTATTAAAATTCATGTCTCCACCATCCTTCATGCCTAAAGTGGTGTTCAGTGTGGCTCTCAAACAATCCATTCATTTGCCTACCTTTTTCCCTAACCCACAAAACTAGGGGGAAAAGATTCTGCACTCTCTAGATGTGCACAGACAGCTCAGATGCTATCTGGACAGGACTTAATCTTTTATAAAAACTGACCAATTGCTTGTCAGCTTTGCAGCAGGGCAAAGGGCAAGGCCATATCCAAACACTCTCCAAATGGATAGCACACTGCATCCATTTCTGCTACATACAGCATGGGAAACTGCCCCCAAAGGGGGTCAGGACACATTCCACGCGGGCAACCTCCACCTCTGCAGCTTTTCTTAAAGGGGTCCCCACCAGGGCTGCAACATGGACATCTGTTCATACCTTCATCAAGCATTACCACCTGCCTATGTTCTTCAAATTCACAGCAGGCTTTGCCACCGCAGCCTTGCAGGGCATCCTAGCCAGCCCTCAGTTGTCTTGACTGCCTCCACCCTTTTCTTCAGCTTTGGGAATCAACCCAAATGTGATGACTGCAATAGTGAAACACGAAGATCATAGTACAGTTGTGTACACTTACCATAAATGTAGATGTTCGAGTGTATTCAGTGTTGCAGTCCTAGTTTCCCTCCCTCCATCCCCCTTGTTTCTCTCTCTCTCTCTCTTCCTCTCTCCTTACAGGGAATTTTTGGTATTTACTTTCTACTGGTGGTGGTCTTGCACCATAACCTAGCTCCCTATTGGGGGCTCCTGACAGAGCAAGAAAAACAGATGTAATGGCGTCGGCTGCATGATTTTATACCACTGACGACCTGACGTCAGTCCTGGAGCAACAGACGCAGAAATACTAAGCCTCTGGTATTCGGGCCGACTGAAGTGGCTACCCCTGACAGGATTTCCCAAATGTGATGACTGCAACAGTGAATACACTCGAACATCTACATTTATGGTAAGTGTACACAACTGTACTTAATGTGCTGTGCATGCAGGATGGGAGTTGTCTAGCCTGGGACAAGTAGACCTTTAAGGGAGTAGAAACAAGACATTTTAGAACATACCGCATGTAATTAGCAACTTAAAAGGGGAAGGAACTGTCTGTTTCAGTGGAGCATCATCAGAACAGTACACTGAAAAGATTCAAGTAAGTGTGATGTGCTGCTGCTGTGGGTGGGGCACTTCTGGAAAGATTAATAGCAGAACTGAGGAAGAGATAACTAAATATTTGAACCCTTCTTAGGGAAGAAGCAAGTGTTAGATGTCAGAGATGTGGGGTTAGGGTGCCTGTGGGCAAATGTAGTTTAAGATGGAGAATTTGTATGGATTCATTTTCTAAATACTTTTTGTAAATAGCTGTATATTTCTGTTTTTAGTTAAAAAAATATATGTAATTTATTGCTTTTCAGCCCAGGCTCCTACAGCCGTCCAGCAAAGGTGGATTCGACCAACAAAACTGCTCCTCCTCCTCCTGTCATCATGCTTGAGCCTGTGAAAATTAAACAAGAGCCTGGTATAGAAAACGAACCACTTAGCTATCCAGTTGTTGTAGTGAAGCAGGAATCTGCACGGCTCAGAAACCAAAACATGGTAAAAAGATAGTGCATCACTGAAATGTTACAGATGTTTAATATTGTTGCATAGCTTTTGTTGTTGTGGCTCTCCACTATAGTAAATTATTGCCATTTGGCTTTCATGAAGCTGACAGTTGTCCTTTGTTGTCCAGTCAGCATTGTCAAGATAATGGATTTTTCTTGCCTGCAGAAAAAGATCCCCCTTTAGGGGTAGGAGTAATAGGATGTTTTTTCTGATGTGGAGGCTATAGATAGCCTTTATTGTATATATATTTTTGATTTCTCAAGTTGTTCATGTATGTAGGATTCCAGAATTATGGATGTTCATCGTGTTTCACTGTTGCAGTCATTACTCTAGGGTTATCCTGTTGGCAGGCTACCCGCAGTTGGCCTGAATTCCAAAGTCTTGGTCCGGCGTCGTTGCTGTCGCCTCTTCCGTGACATCAGTGCGCCAGGGGTATAAAAGATGCAGCCGACGCCATTTTCTCCAGTCTTTCTTGCCGCGCGGTGCCCGAAGCAAAAGCAGTTCGCAAGTGCCAGTCGGCCGACTCCTGAGATTTTCTGCATAGAATTTCAGATCCGAAGTCCTCATTAAAGCTAAGTACCCCGTTGGGGAAACTTTTTTCTTGCTCCAGACCGATGTCAGAAAAAGTTAACAATTGTATTTCTTGTGGGAAGCAAATACCTCATAAGGACTTTCATTCTTACTGTATTCCTTGCCTAGGCCCTGATCACGACGTTGCTAGCTGTCGGTTTTGTGCTAGATTTAACCAACACACTATTAAGTGTCGGTACGATTTTGCCTTTCATTACTTTGCCCGAAGGTTTAATTATATAATGCCGTCGGAACAGCCGACGACCGGTGTTTATAAAAAGCGCAAGGAAAAGGAAAGGCATCCGAGGTCCAAAACCGACGACGAGGCCCCCGCTAGGCCGGTCGCCGGTTCTCAGTGAGGCGCTTTCGCAGCCCCTGCTGCCCGCTACAGACTCCCATGTGGAGCCGACTAGGCCTCTGGATACTTAAGGTATTAGATTCTCGGAAACTATTCCCTCAGATTGGTCCGGAGCCACTGAGCAGGCATTGGCTTCTGAGAGTGTTTTCAGACCTACACAGTTATATGTCAAGCCAACCTCAGCTTCAAAGACTAAAGCAGCTCTATAGACAAAGAAACAAGTACAGCATTCTCCTGGACAGACTTCCATGCCTAAGAAACAGATGCTTAAAATGGTCAAAGACCCAATTACTTTGATCAGGAGTTCCCATCCCCCTCCTGATAAAAGGCCTAGGCAAGAGACAGAATATGACTCTTCTGATCAGGTTTCATTTTCCTCGGATTCCTCTTCTGAACAGGGATACTCTTTTCCTCTCTATGAGGATTCTGATGCTGAAGAATCTATTCCTTCAGCCTCTCCTCCTGAGGATTATTATTTTGGGGAAACCCTGCTTACCATGAGGGAGCATTTTCACTGGGAGAGCCAAGATTTCTCAGAATCTAAGAAAAGGCTCAGAGACTTTCTTTTACTACCTCAGCACAGACCTCTTGCTATTCCACCTGTTCTAGACATTGTAGGTGATGTATTTGCAGAGACCGGCCTGTCTCCTAACTCTGTACCCCCTGCACCTGCTAAGCCAGACAGATACTACAGGGTTCCAGACTATCATAAATTTCTATATAAAAAACCCTGCTGCTGACCCAGAAACTATATCTCAGGGTCCCAAAGGGGTCAAGGCTTCCACTGCAAAATATCCTGTCCCTCTGATAGGGATTCTAGGGCCCTGGACAGATGGGGGAAAAAGTTTACACTTCTGCTACCTTGGCTGTAAGGGCTTTAAATTATCAGTTTCATATGCTTAAATATCAGCAAAACTTAATGTCACTGCTTAAACAGAAAATGTTGTCAAATTCTGAATGTTCTGATAACAAGGAAATGCAGGATTTATTGCATGCAGCTGAACAAGTGGGAAAGCATACTTTGCAATGTGGTTTTGATTCACTGGAGGCCTCTTGCAGGGCCGCTGTTACGGGTTCTGTCATTAGAAGACATGCTTGGTTAAAGGAAAAGAATCTGCCTGATCATGTTAAAGCAAAATTATTGGATGCTCCATTAAAGCATGATACTTTGTTTGGTGTTAAGGCAGAAGAGGTGTTGAAAAAAATGTAGGATAAAGCTAAATCCATGCAGACAGTTAAGGATTTCCTACAGGTACAGCCACCCAGATTTAGCAGGAACTGGCCTACAAAGAATTGGTCCTTTCCAGTGTCAGACAGGCCACAAAGAGGCAGATGAGGCAGATCCCAACCCCAAGGCTCATACAGGCCTAAACAATGGGGTGCTTCTACCTCCAAAAGCAGAGAAGACAAATCACAACCATACAGGAAACAGTCCCAATGACTTTCCTCTGCCAGAACCAAGCACTTATCTTTTGGCAGCCCACTTAGGGGGGAAACTATCACTTTTTTCACCAAATTGGCAAATGATTACCCAGGACAAATGGGTCTTGAACATAGTGTCTCAGGGCTACAGGTTCCACTTTCACACCCTGCCAAGGGCAAAAGGTATGACAGACCTGCCACACAGTCAATGGGCAGAGGCACAAAAGCAAGTTTCATCCCTCATGGACATGAGGGCTATTCAACAAGTACCACAACAAGAGCAGGGACAAGGATTTTACTCGAGACTTTTCTTGGTGCCCAGAAAAGACAAAGCCTGGAGACCAATACTGGACCTGTCTATTCTAAATACATTTCTGGACTTTCCAAAATTCAAAATGTTGACTCTGCAGCAGCTACTTCTCATGCTGGGCAAGAAGGCTTGGCTCGTAACTTTGGACCCAAGAGAGGCATACCTGCATGTCCCAATCAGACAATTTTGCAGAAGATACCTCAGATTCATAGCTGGCTCAATGCACTACCAATTCTCTGCACTGCCCTTTGGCTTATCTACTGCACCCAGGGTCTTCACAAAATGCCTGGCACCAGTAATTGCATTTTGCAGACAAAGAGGAATTGAAATATATCCTTACTTGGATGACTGCCTTATTCAAGCAGAGAACAAAGACATTCTACTAAAGCATCTGACGTTTGTAAAAATATTACTAATTTGCCTAGGGTATGCAGTAAATGAAAAGAAATCAAAACTAGTACCCTCTCAAGAGATAATATTCCTGGGTGCAAGCTTAAATACAACTGCCCAGATGGCTTATCTCACGCCAGACAAACAAAAGCAACTGACTTCTTACTTCAGAATGTTGGCAACAAAGACCCAGTTATCTGCAAGAAAAATTCTGCAGGCTTTGGGCTTCATGGCATCCTGCATTCTACTAATTCCATATGCCAGACTGCATGTGAGGAAACTAGACACTAACAACGGATGCATCAGATTATGCCTGGGGGGGGGCCACATGGCAGGAAAATGTATTCAGGGCACATGGCCCGCAAGCCCGATGCATCTTCATATCAATCAAAAAGAGATGCTAGCTGTTCAGAATGCCCTGACAGCTTTCAAGGATCTACTTCATCCAGGACAACTACTGATAAAGACAGACAATACTGCAGTCATGTGGTACATAAACAAGCAGGGAGGCACACATTCCTACCCCCTCTGCAGACAAGCCATGACTTTGTGGGACACAGCATTGACTTATCAAGTTCACTTGCAAGCACAATTCCTGCCAGGAAAAATAAATACTCTGGCAGACGAACTAAGCAGAAACCTCATGGATCCCCACGAGTGGAAACTGGATCCACAAGTCTTCAGCATGATAGCAAGGAAATGAGGATGCCCAGACATAGATCTATTTGCCTCCCCTCTCAACTGCCAACTACAGCGATTCTGCACAAGGATTTATCACAAGCTAGCATGGGAAGTGGATGCCCTATCCTTCAACTGGAAAAACCTAACAGTATATGCCTTTCCTCCACTGCCTCTCCTCCCCAAAGTACTCCTAAAGGTCAGACAAGAGAAGCCAAAAATTATACTGATTGACCCAGACTGGCCACGCCAGCACTGGTACCCAATCCTAAAGAACTTGTCTCAAGGTCCAGCCTGGACATTGCCTCAAACTTCTCGCTTACTGATCCAACAAAACAATCAGATCCTGCACAGCCAACTCAGGACCTTAAATCTGGCAGCATGGTGGATAATGTAGTCATTCAGAACACTCCTCTTTCCAAAGCTGTAATGGATGTTGTCTTGGAGGCCAGGAGGCCCAATACCAGAAAATCTTATGCAGAAAAATGGAAGAGATTCTGTGCTGGGAACCAGGAACAAGGAATTGACACGTTTGTACCAAATATTCCTCAGATTTTACAATACTTAACTGAGATGTTGGACAAAGGCCTATCCTTTTCATCAATTAAGATTCATGCCTCTGCCATTTCAGCCCATTACAATATGGAACCACCTATCTTTTCTCATCCCTTAATAAGGCAGTACCTCAGAGGGGCCAAAAACATAAGACCTCCAAGGAGAGCACCAATACCTGCATGGGACCTCAATTATGTCTTGGAAAAACTCACACTGCCTCCTTTTGAGCCAGCCTCAACAGCTGATATAAAATTCTTATCCTGGAAGACAGCTCTGCTCCTAGCAATAACCTCTGCAAGACGAGTCTCGGAGTTACAGGCACTCATGGCTGTGGAACCTTTTATCATTTTCCATCCAGACAGGATTTCTCTGAGGACGAACCCTACATTTATGCCTAAGGGGGTGTCCAGTGTGGCCCTTAACCAAACCATTCACTTGCCTACCTTTTATCCAAACCCACAGAACAAGGGTGAGAGACTTCTGCATTCTTTGGACATAGACAGCTATGCTTCTACTTGGACAGAACTAAAGCTTTCAGAAAGACTGAGCAACTTTTAGTGGCATATGCTGCAGGATCACAAGGAAAGGCTATCTCAAAACAGACCATTTCAAAATGGATAAGCCATTGCATTCGTTTCTGCTATTCACAGCATGGCAAATCAGTGCTGAAGGGCATTAAGCCACATTCTACCAGAGCAGCAGCCACTTCAGCAGCCTTCCTCAGAGGAGTACCAACCAAAGACATCTTAGAGGCTGCAACTTGGAGTTCAGTGCACACTTTTACAAAGCACTGCCACTTACCTCTCTACTTAAATCCAGAGCAGGCTTTGCCACTGCAGTTCTGCAGGGCCTCATAGCCTCTCCCAATCCTATTTAGCCCAGCCACCCATCCTCAGCTTTGGGATTCAACCTAAGAGTAATGACTGCAACGGTGAAACACGATGAACATAGTACAGTTGTGTACCTACCATAAATGTAGATGTTAGAGTGTATTCACTGTTGCAGTCCAGGTTACCCTCCCACCATCCCCTTTTCATTTGCTGGGTCTTATCTGTACTTCTCTATTCTATACAACCTATGTGGTGCATTTGCTTGTAGATGAAGGAAATGTTTGCTTTAGTGCGTGCATGTTTATTGGCATAATCTATTTAGCCTACCCTTTTGGGGGCACCTGACATCTGGGGCAAGAAAAACTGAAGAAAATGGTGTGTGCTGCATCTTTTATACCCCTGGCACACTGACATCAGGGAAGAGGCGACAGCAGCCGATGCCGGACCAAGACTTTGGAATTCAGGCCGACTGCGGGTAGCCTGCCAGCAGGATAACCCTAGAGTAACGACTGCAACAGTGAATATACTCGAACATCTACATTTATGGTAGGTACGCAACTGTACTTTACAGGGCAAGAAATCTGTTGGAATACTGTGCTGATTTGTTTTATATTTTTCAGCAGCTTTTAGTTGTCATCTAGATGAATACTTCAGTGATAAACATTTGCATTTTTATTATATTTACACTGATTTTCAGTAAGGAAAGCATAACACTTAACTGTTTTTTTGTTTCAAGCAAGACTTGTAGAGTTCAGTGAATGAGACATTTTGTACGTTATGCATATCATGGAATCATGGGATAGGTGGATTGCAGTTTTCTGTCTGTATTGATGTCCTTCCTTATCACTGTTGCAGTATTCGTTACTCTTGGGATAATCCTACCCAAGGATAGCCTAACATCCAGCCAGTATACTAAAGCCTTTGCACCTTTCAGGTGTCATATGTCATACATGCAAGGTACGTATGGGACATAAGGACACTCAGTCCTCAGAACAACTTTGCTACCAGTCCGAACACTACGTCCAAATTCGGTCTGTATGCCATTCACCAAGCTGGTTCATCTACATAGTCTTCTAAAGAGAAGTGCCCCATTGGGGTTCCTCCCATTCTTTTTTCCTCCTTGTTTGTTTTCATATCATCCAGGAATGGAAAATGTGAGTGTGGGAAACAGATTCCCCATAAAGATAGGCAGCAGAAGTGCTTTTGTTTGGTTGCTACACACAGCCATATTCAGAGGGTTATCTGTCAGGTGTTTGTCCCTAAGACACTTCACAACTGTTTGTTTTTTTTTCCAAGTAAATAAAAAGGGATGACAGTGTCCTAAGTTATTGATCCAAGATACCATGGCCAAATCTGTCCACTCCAAAGTTCAGTCGCCATTTAAGAAAACTTAAAAAAAAAAAAAAAAAAAAAAAAAAAACACATACTGAACCTGCTGCTGTTCAGTTTCCACTGGAGATTTCCTTCAAGTTGGATGAAGAACCCAAGGGCCAATTAGTGCTGGCGCAAGTTCCATCTGTCAAGACCCAGTTGGAGCTTTCTATTTGCACATCCACTGAGGCTCAGCATATGGCTTGTACAGATGTAGGGGAAACTTCAACTGATTATATCTGAAGGGCCTAAGAGGATTTAACAAATTTTAGTTAGAGAATAAGTGTGTGGTACCCTCCTTGAATCTAGGCAAAGGTCTGACCCTTCTAGATTTGTCAAAGCAGCTGTTCCTTTAAAAAAGAAACGGAAAACCAAACATGTTAAGCATCCTCACAACGAATGGTAGGGCTTTACTTATGGGCTGTTTAATGCCCTAATGGCTCTGAAACCCCTACAATGATCATCTGTCCCTGCTGCTCCGTGATCTTCCAACCCATCTAAGCGATCTAAGGATTCTTATTCTTCTGATGAAGTGTTGGACTGTGGTGAAGAAACCTTAGAATATTCTTCACAAATGCACTCTCCTTTGGCTTTGGAGTCTGTTAAAGAAGATTCTTTGTCCCTTGACAAACCCTTTGAAGACATCCTTTGGGGGATACATTGGTCATATGATGGAAAACTTTAAGTTGGATTATTCCCAAGTCTGAGGTTCAAATGAGATGTTATGAACTCTTACAAATGGATTCACCCAGACCATTTGCCGTCCGTCCTGTCTTAGCTGCCCTTTAGAACACATTTTCATCATGAGGATTATAAATACTTGTATAAAGGCCTTCATCTTATCCGGCTGATGATGTTCATCGTGTTACATTGCTGCAGTCATTACACTTGGGTTATCCTGCCGTCAGGCGGTTCCCCAGTCGGCCTGAGTTCCAAAGTCTTGGTCCGGTGTCGGTTGCTGTCCCCTCCTCCCTGACGTCAGTGCGACAGGGGTATATAAGATGCAGCCGACACCATTTTCTTCAGTCTTTCTTGCTGCGCAGTGCCCGAAGCAAAAGCAGTTCGCAAGTGCCGGTCGGCCATCTCCTGAGATTTTCATTCCGAATCCAGAACCAAAGTCTTCTACAAAGCTAAGTACCCCATTGGGGTAACTTTTTCTTCCCTCAGACCTTTATCAGTAAAAGTTAATAACTGTATTTCTTGTGGGAAGCAAATACCTCATAAGGATTTCCATTCCTATTGTATCCCATGCCTAGGCCCTGACCACAACGTCACTGGTTGCCAGTTTTGTGCTAGGTTTAACATGCGCACTATTAAACAAAAAGCGCAAAGACGAGGATAGGCATCCGAGGCCCAAAACTGACTATGAAGCCTCTTCTAGGCCAGTCACTGGTTCTCTGGTTTTCAGCGAGGCGCCTTCGCAGCCCCTGACGACCGCTTCTGTAGAACCACAAGCTGCCTCTGACTCCCACGTAGAGATGGCTGGGCCCTCGGACGCAAAAGCTCTTCAGCCTACCGAGACTAACCTTTCAGGGGGATCCGGAGTAGCTGAGCAACCCACAGCTTCAGAGGGTGTCTTCAGACCTACTCAGTTAAGTATTAAACCCTCAGCTAAGTCTAAGCCTCCTTTAAAGTCAAAGAAATTAATACAGCATTCTCCAGGACAGGCCTCCATGCCTAAGAAACAAATGCTCAAAATGGCCGAAGACCTAATCACTCTGATCAGGAGGTCCCATCCCCCTCCTGATAAAAGGCCTAGAAAGGATGCAGACTGACTCATCCGACCAGGTGTCCATCTCTTCTTATTCATCATCTGACCTAGGATACTCTTTACCCCCTTATGAGGATTCTGATGCTGAGGAATCCATTCCATCAGCCTCACCGCCTGAGGACTACTCCTTTGGGGAAACCCTACATACCATGAGGGAGCATTTCCACTGGGAAGGCCAGGATTACTCAGAATCCAAGAAAAGGCTCAGAGACTTCCTTTTATTATCTCAACACAGACCCCTTGCTATTCCGCCAGTGTTAGATATTGTGGATGATGTGTATACTGAATCCAGCTTAAATCCTGATTCCTTACCTCCAGCCCCTGTTAAACCTGACCGATACTACAGAGTCAGAAAAGAAAACCGCTCAGGCAATCGCTGCTCAACACGCTTTAATATTATTAAACGTTACAAACTTGTCCAACGCTTTTCGTCTAACTCGATGGTTAGACTTCCTCAGATAAACTGGCAAACATCAGTCATTT
The DNA here is from genome assembly GCF_019279795.1 of Protopterus annectens. Lineage (NCBI taxonomy): Eukaryota > Metazoa > Chordata > Ceratodontiformes > Protopteridae > Protopterus > Protopterus annectens. The sequence continues at coordinate 440,120,835 of NC_056745.1, forward strand.
GATACAAACTTATTTAAATAGCAAACCTTCACTATGAAACCCGCCAAAATTCAAACCAGTATTTAATTTTCTTAGTGACACAACTATTTTCATTTATAAAATCAACAGCATGTAATAATATCGACTAGAATAAATAAATAAATTATACTCTATTAATTTTAATGCCTAAAATGTATTATTGTGTTAAAAATTTGAGTTACAGATTAAAAAATAAAAAATGAAAAATAATAACTAACACATAGTATTTCATCAAGAAAGCGGTCTATTTTTAAGACACTAAGCTATGTACAATAAACTAAATTATTGAAATCATTTATTTGATAATAATTGATCAACTATTTATGAAAAAACATTTTCACAAAGCAATTCATAAGAATTAGAATCATATAAAATTGTATTAAATTAAAACGGTTATAGGCGATTTATTTAACATTATATTACCATTGATTTAAATCAACTATAAATCAAATACATTCTTACTGGCAGAGGATATGTATTTATTTATATTGTTTATATTCTGTACTTCAATATTTAAAATATTTGTGATACAGATTTCTAGATATTATTCAAAATTAACCTATTCTACAGATACTTCTTCTGATTAATTGTTATATGTATGGATATTCTATTAGGAAAATTAGACAAACCTAGGATTTACCGCTCTAAACTTCTGAGTTTTAACAGGCACATAAGGGAGCATTTCTCATTAAGACCTGGATATGTGAAATAATAATGAAGACTTTAATTTGGCATGTATATTAAGATTCTCTCCAGACTTTGTTAGTATTAAAGAAATCATATTGAAGAATTGGAATATACTTAATGATTACACGTTGACATCTAAATTAGGTTTAGCACCTAAGGTTATATGGAAGAAAGGTTCTAACTTTAAAGACATATTTCAAAAACATAACACCAAGCTGATAGCCTTCAATAGAGGGATGGGACAATGTGGTAATTGTCCATACTGCCATTATATGATCCCAGGTATAACAACAGGTATCAATGGAATTAAAATTCACATTAAGGGTAAATTTAATTGTAATTCCAAAGGAATCATTTATTTAGCTACCTGCCAGGGGTGTCCCTGTTTTTATATAGGAAAAACGGAGCGCAGGTTAAGGGACAGAGTATACGAGCATTTGAGAAGCATCAATTCACATAAGGAGGACAATGCCTTAGCGAGGCACATTATGGAATATCCTGAACACAAATTTTGTTTTAAAGTAATGCATCAAATTAAGCAAGAAGTCAGAGGGGGCCCTTTTAATCTACTATTGGAGAAATGTGAACTTTTATGGCAAATGAAACTTAATGCTTTCCCATATCCAGGTCTTAATGAGAAAATGCTCCCTTATGTGCCTGTTAAAACTCAGAAGTTTAGAGAGGTAAATAGGTTTGTCTAATGTTAATAATAGAATATCCATACATATAACAATTAATCAGAAGAAGTATCTGTAGAATAGGTTAATTTTGAATAATATCTAGAAATCTGTATCACAAATATTTTAAATATTGAAGTACATAATATAAACAATATAAATAAATACATATCCTCTGCCAATAAGAATGTATTTGATTTATATTTGATTTAAATCAATGGTAATATAACGTTAAATAAATCGCCTCTGTTTTAATTTAATCCGATTTTATATGATTCTAATTCTTATGAGTTGCTTTGTGAAAATGTTTTTTCATAAATAGTTTATCAATTATTAATATCAAATAAATAATTTAGTTTATTGTACATAGCTTAGTGTCTTAAAATAGACCGCTTTCTTGACGAAATACTATGCGTCAGTATTTAGTTATTATTTTTCATTTTTTAATTTTTTAATCTGTAACTCGAATTTTTAACACAATAATACCTTTTAGGCATTAAAATTAATAGAGTTTAATTTATTTATTTATTCTAGTCGGTATTATTACATGCTGTTGATTTTATAAATGAAAATAGTTGTGTCACTTTAAGAAAATTAAATACTGGTTTGAATTTTGGCGGGCTTCATAGTGAAGGTTTGCTATTTAAATAAATTTGTATCAAATGACTGATGTTTGCCAGTTTATCTGAGGAAGTCTAACCATCGAGTTAGACGAAAAGCGTTGGACAAGTTTGTAATGTTTAATAATATTAAAGAGTATGGAGCAGCGATTGCCTGAGCGGTTTTCTTTTCTTTGAGTTTCAGTTTGTTTTTTTGTAGATTCTACAGAGTCCCTGACTCTAATAAATTTCTGTATAAAAGCCCTGTAGCTGACCCTGAAACTATTTCTCAGGGACCCAAAGGAGTTGAGGCCTCATCAGCCAAGAATCCAGTTCCCTCTGCAGAGATTCCAGAGCATTAGACAGATGGGGAAAGAAAGTATATACGTCTGCAACTTTAGCAATGAGAACCTTAAATTGCCAGTTTCACATGCTAAAATATCAGCAATTTTTACTGTCTCAGTTGAAACAAAAAATGCTTCCAGAATCAGATCCTCCTAATTTTAAAGAAATGCAGGATTTATTGCATGCAGCTGAACAAGTGGGAAAAGCATACTTTGCAATGTGGTTTTTATTCTCTAGAAGCCTCCTGCAGAGCAGCAGTTACAGGCTCTGTCATTAGAAGACATGCTTGGTAAAAAGAACATACGTCACCAGATCACGTTAAAGGAAAATTATTGGATGCACCTTTGCAGCAGGATGTGTTATTTGGAGTTAAGGCAGAAGAGGTATTAAAGAAAATGGAGGGTAAGGCAAAATCTATGCAAACGGTAAAGGATTTCTTACAGGTTCAGCCTCCTAGATTTAGCAGAAACTGGCCAACTAAGAATTGGTCCTTTCCAATTACAGACAGACCTCAAAGGGGAAGATGCAGACGTCCAAGAGGTAGAGGTCAAACACAAGGTCCTTACAGGCCTCGACAATGGATTGCATCAGGCCAGAAAGAAGGGGAAGACAGGCCCCAACCATATAAAAAGCAGCTCCAATGACTTCCCACTACAGCTGCCAAACAAATCCTTCTTGGCAGACCCCTTGGGAGGACAACTGGCAGTCTTCTACCACAATTGGCAAATGATCACCAGAGACAAATGGGTTCTCAACATTGTATTTCAAGGTTACAGATTCCACTTTCACACTCTGCCAAGATTAAAAGGAATGCTAAATCTGCCACCAAATCAATGGGCAGAGGCTCAAAAACAAATTACAGCACTCATGGATATGAGAGCTATTCAGAAGGTACCATCACAGGAGCAAGGACAAGGATTTTACAAAAGACTCTTTCTGGTACCCAGAAAGGACAAAGCCTGGAGGCCCATTCTGGATCTTTCATCTCTAAACACTTACCTGGATGTTCCAAAATTCAAAATGTTGACATTACAGCAGCTTCTTCCCATGCTGGGCAAGAAAGCTTGGCTCGTGACTTTGGACCTCAAAGAGGCATACCTGCATGTCCCTATCAGACAAAACTGCAGAAGATACCTCAGATTCATAGCTGGTTCAATGCACTACCAATTCTCTGCACTGCCCTTTGGCTTATCTACTGCGCCCAGGGTCTTCACAAAGTGCCTGGCACCAGTAATTGCATTTTGCAGACAGAAAGGAATTCAAATTTATCCATACCTGGACGACTGCCTGATTCAAGCAGAGAGCAAGGACATTCTTCTAAAGCATCTGGTGTTTGTTAAAAAGTTATTAATTTGCCTGGGGTACACAGTAAACGAAAAGAAGTCAAAACTAGTGCCCTCACAAGAGATTATAGTCCTGGGTGCCAGCTTGAACACAACGGCCCAGATGGCTTATCTCACGACAAACAAACAAGGACAACTGACTCAATACTTTTAATTGACGGCAACAAAGACCCACATGGCATCCTGCATACTACTAATTCCATATGCCAGACTGCATATGAGGAAACTACAATGGTACTTAAAGAATGAATGGTCTCAACACTGTCAAAGTTTGGAAACTGTTATACCACTAATCCTTTGCCTTCAACAGGAGTTTCAATGGTGGGCTCAAGCTTGTCACCTCAACAAGGGACAGCCTTTTACACAACCCACAGCCAGGCAAACACTGACAACAGATGCATCGGATTACGCCTGGGGAGCACACACGGCAGGCAAATGTATTCAGGGCACGTGGCCCGCAGAACAAAGGCATCTTCACATCAATCAAAAAGAGATGCTAGCTGTACAAAATGCGCTTATAGCTTTCAAGGACCTGCTGCATCCAGGACAATTACTACTAAAGACAGACAACACCACAGTTATGTGGTACATAAACAAGCAAGGGGGCACTCACTCCTACCCCCTATGCAGACAAGCTATGACTTTATGGAACACAGCTATAAACCTTCAAGTTCATCTGCAAGCGCAATTCCTGCCAGGAGAGAAAAACACACTGGCAGATGACTTAAGTAGAAACATCATGGATCCCCACGAATGGGAGTTGAATCTACAAATATTCAGAATGATAACACAGAAATGGTGGAGCCCGGACATAGATCTGTTTGCATCCCCAATAAACTGCCAGCTACAAAAATTCTGCACAAGAAGTTACCATCCACAAGCATGGAAAGTGGATGCCCTCTCATTCAGCTGGGAGAACCTACAAGTATACACTTTCCCACCACTACCTCTCCTGCCAACGGTACTCATAAAAGCCAGGCAGGAAGAGCCAAAGATGATCCTGATTGCACCAGACTGGCCACGCCAGCACTGGTACCCAATCTTAAGGAGCTTAGCACAAGAACCACCCTGGATTTTGCCTCAAATCCCACATCTGCTGACTCAGCGCAACAAACAAATACTACACAGCCAGCTAAAGACCTTAAACCTAGCTGCATGGAAGATTCCTTACTCAAGCAAGCAGTGCCTCTCTCTCCAAAGCTGTTATGGATGTCATTCTGGAGGCCAGAAGGCCTAGTACCAGGAAAGCCTATTCTGATAAATGGAAGAGATTCTGTGCCTGGAACCAAGCTCACAGCCTTGACCCTCTTGTCCCAAACATTCCTCAGATACTACAATACTTAACTGAGATGCTGGACAAAGGACTCTCCTTCTCATCCATCAAGATCCATGCCTCTGCCATCTCTGCTCATTACAACATAAGTCCACCAATTTTCTCTAATCCTCTGTTAAAACAGTACCTTAGAGGGGCTAAAAACATAAGACCGCCCCGTAGAGCACCTACTCCAACTTGGGACCTCAACTTTGTTTTGGAGAAGCTAACTTTACCTCCTTTTGAGCCAGCCAACACAGCAGAATTAAAATATATCTCTTGGAAAACTGCTCTGCTCCTGGCAATAGCATCAGCACGAAGAGTTTCAGAATTACAGGCACTAATGGCAGTGGAACCTTTTCTCATTTTTCACCAGGACAGGGTGTCTTTACGAACTAACCCTACTTTTATGCCAAAGGTGGTATCCAGTGTGGCTCTAAACCAAACTATTCACCTGCCAACTTTTTATCCTAAACCACAGATTAAAGGGGAGAGACTACTGCACTCTTTGGACATTCACAGGCAGTTACACTTCTACTTGGACAAAACCAAAGCTTTCAGAAAATCTGAGCAATTATTGGTAGCATATGCTGCAGGAGCACAGGGAAAAGCCATTTCAAAACAGACTATTTCAAAATGGATAGGACATTGTATACATTTCTGCTACACATACCATGGAAAACCTGTACCTAGCAGCATTAGATCTCACTCCACCAGGGCAACAGCCACTTCAACTGCCTATCTCAGGGGAGTACCTACCAAGGATATTTTGGAAGCAGCAACTTGGAGTTCTGTACACACCTTCACCAAGCATTACCATCTGCCTCTATACTCTAACTCCAGATCTGGCTTCGCCACTGCAGTGCTGCAGGGCCTTATAGCCACCCCTAATGCCTTATAGGACCAGCCACCCTTCCTCAGCTTTGGGATTCTACCCAAGTGTAATGACTGCAGCAGTGTAACACGATGAACGTAGTACAGTTTTGTACCTACCATAAATGTAGATGTTCGAGTGTATACACTGCTGCAGTCCAGGTTATCCCCCCTCCTTCCCTTCTTACTGGCTGGCATGTACCTATGTCTTCTACCCTTCCTACCTATGGGGAGTATTTTCTGGTAGCTGTAAGTTGTTTTTTTGCTTTTCTTATGTATGTTTTATTAGCAATTGGAATTGCCTACATATTTAGAGGCACCTGACATCTGGGGCAAGAAAAACTGAAGAAAATGGCGTCGGCTGCATATTATATACCCCTGTCGTACTGACGTCAGGGAGGAGGCGACAGCAACCGATGCCGGACCAAGACTTTGTAACTCAGGCTGACTGGGGAACCGCCTGACGGCAGGATAACCCAAGTGTAATGACTGCAGCAGTGTATACACTCGAACATCTACATTTATGGTAGGTAAAAAACTGTACTTTCTTCGTGTTTCACAGTTGCAGTCATCACCTGTGGGTTATCCCTGCTGTGGTAGCCCTCGGCCGGCCCGAATACCAGAGTCGATGTTTTTCTGCGTCGGCTGCTGTCACCTGTAGTCTGACGTCAGGTCGTCGATGCTATAAAGCAAGGCAGCCAATGCCAATACATCAGTCTTTGTTGCTGTGGAGCCCGTAGCAGAAGCAGTTTGCAAAAGTGCCGGTCAGTCGCTACCAGAGTTTTAATTTCAGCTGAAAACATCTAAAGCTAAGTACCCTGTTGGAGATCCTTTTTTCTTGAACTAACCAAAGTCCGAAAACGTTAATTGTGTCACCTGTAGAAAGCAGATCCCACGCAGAGACTTCCATTCATACTGCATCACTTGTTTAGGCCCAGACCACAACGTCCCCTGTTGCCGGTTCTGTACCCTCTTTAATGCGAGAACCATTCGCTGTAGAGCTCTTATTGTAGACAAGTATTTTCGTCTTCTGTCTTCACATTCCGAAATGGCTTCAGTCAACCAACAATCCGTGGACATTCCAGAAAAAATGCAAAGGTAAAGATAGAGACAGACCACACAAGGCTAAGCCTTCCAACGACTCTACCATTAAGCAGGTAGTCAGTTCTTTGGAATTCAGTGACGCGCTTTCGCAGACCCTGATGCCCGATTCGATATCTACGCAGGCCTCTACCGAGACCCTTTCAGAGTTCAGTATGCTGCAGAAATCTTCTTTGTCTTCCGAGCCTTTGGTGGTCTCTGCCTCGGTTGGGTCCGGAGCCGCGACACAGGCACCAGCTTCCGAGGAGGTGCCTCTCACTACCGAATCTAGACAAAAAACGATGTCTTCTCATCCGACTAACATTTCTCTCAGACCGATGGATACTCTTAGGCCTAGAAGCAGGCCACTCCTAGAAAATCTGCCTCTAGCCGTCATCTTGCTCCTGCTCCACCACCCCAAGCACAGATGCTTAAAATGGCAGAGGATATTATCTCCCTTATCAGGGGTAGTCAGGCCACAACTTCTAAAAGGAAAAGACACCCTTCTCCAGAAATTATGACAGAACAGGATTCTGAGGAATCTGATTATTCAGATTTTTAAGAGGAACAACAACCTCTGACCGCTTACGAGGATTCAGATGCAGAGGAATCCATTCCTTCTGCCTCCCCACCAGAAGACCTTTCCTTTGAAGAAACCCTTCACACCCTCTGGGAACTTTTCCAATGGGAATCTCAGGATTTAGTTTCTGGACCTGCCCCAGCATAGCCCCTGGCCATCTCCCCCTATTTTAGAAGTGATGGATGATGTTTTCCTTGAATCCAGCTTACCCCCAGATGCCCTCCCACCTGCTCCCAGTAAGCTTGACAGGTATTGCAGAGTTCCGGATTCTCACAAATACCCATACCGAAATCCTGCTGCAGACCCAGAGGTCATTACACAGGGACCTAAAGGAGCTAAGACTAATTCTGCCAAGAATCCTATTCCTTCTGACAAGGATACCAGAGCTCTGGACAGATGGGGTAAAAAAGTATACACCTCTGCAACCTTAGCTATCAAAGCACTCAATTGTCAGTTCCATATGTTAAAATATCAACAACACACTTTGGAACTATTAAAACAAAAGATTTTAACCTTTCCTGACTGTGCCAATTCGAAAGAGTTTGCAGATTTACTGCACTCTACTTGTCAACTGGCCAAACACTCATTATACTGTGGATATAATGCCCTAGAAGTCACAAGCAGGGCAGCATTGTCAGGATCTGTCATTAGAAGACATGCATGGTTGAAGGAGCAACCCCTCTCCCTGATCATGTCAAGTCTAAACTAATTGATGCACCCCTGGATAAGGGCCGCTTGTTTGGAGCAAAAGCAGAAGAGGTGCTTAAAAAGATGAAAGACAAAACAAAATCTAGGCAAACAGTAAAAGATTTCTTTCAGGTTCAACCTCCCAGGTTCAGCAGGAACTTTCCCTCTAAGCACTGGTCCTTCCCTGCACCTAGCAGACAGGGCCAAGGTAAGCCTTGCAGGGACAGATCACCCAGGTTCCTGTACCAGGGGCAGCAGAGAACCAAACAGTGGACCACTTTTCCACCCCAAAGGCAGGGAGTTCTAAGCCACCCTTCTATGGCAAAAACTCTCAAGGACTCCCTCTCCCCCCTCTGCCCTCCTTTCACTCACCAAAAGCTAGGAGGAAGGCTCTCCCTCTGCAAAGAAAATGGGCTTTCTGTAACAAAGGACCAATGGGTCTTATTGATAATTTTCAGGGATACAGATTCTCTTTCTACGTAATCCCAATTCCAAGAGGGTACCCAGACTTGCCTCCAAATCAGTGGGCAGAGGCATTGAAGTAGGTCCAAACTCTCATATCCCAGGAGGCAGTAGAACCTGTCCCTTCAGATCAAACAGGCAAAGGCTTTTATTCCAGACAATTCCTTGTTCCCAGAAAAGAGGGCATTTGGTGCCCAATCGTGGATCAATACATTCTGAACACCTCTCTGGTGGTCCCCAAATTCAAAATGCTAACTTTGCAGCACCTGCTGCCTATGCTGACAAAAAATGCCTGGCTAGTGACCCTAGACCTAAGATGCCTGCCTTCACATCCCCATAAGGGAATCCTGCAGGAAATTCCTGTGCTTCAGAGCAGGCTCACAAGACTTTCAGTTCTCTACGCTACCCTTTGGGTTATCTACTACACAAGGAATATTCACCAAATGCTTAGCCCTGGCCATAGCATTTTGCTGACAGAGAAATATGCAGATTTACCCTTAACTGGACAACTACCTCATTCAGGCAGAGTGCAAGGAAAAACTGCTCCAGAACCTTCTCTTTGTCAAAACACTCCTAACTTCCTTAGGGTTCACCATCAACGAGAAGTAGTCAAAGCAAACACACTCCAGGAAAATCATTTTCTTGGGAGCACTGCTGGATACAGCATCCCAAATGGCCTTCCTATCCCCAGGAAAGTAGAGCTTCCTGCCTCTCTGCTTTACCCAGCTGGCTTCCAGATGTCACCTCACTGCGAGGAAGTTCCTGTAAGCCTTTGGGTACATGGCATCTTGCATCCTTCTAATTCCTCTGGCCAGGCTTCACATAAGGACACTTCAGTGGTATTTAAAGAACCTTTGGTGTCAGCACTCTCAGCCTCTAGAGACCTCTCTCCCTCTGATCCCCTATATAAGGGCCAAGTTTCTCTGGTGGGCAGGGGCCTGTGCCAGGAACAAGGGTCTTCCTTTCATCCTCCACCCTACCGGCCAGACCACCACCACCACCACCGACACCTCCGACATTGCTCGGAGCACTCGCCTAGCAGGCACGAGCACCCAAGGTCTTTGGGATGCCCAAAATCTTCCCTTACACATCAGTCAGAAGGAAATGATGTCAGAAGGAAATGATGTCAGTACAAAAGGCTCTGACATCCTTCAAACCCCATCTCAGGCCAGGGGTTCTCTCTATCAAAACAGACACCACCACAGTAATGTGGTATATCAACAAACAGGGAGGGACCTAATCTTACCTTCTGGGCAGGCTAGCCATGAACCTCTGGCTGACAGCCTCCTCCATGGGATTACACCTAATTGCCCAATCCCTACCAGGGATCTAAAACACCCAGGCAGACCAGCTATGCAGAAATTTACTGCCCCCCCCCCCCCCCCCCACAAATGGCAGCTACACAGAAAAATCTTTTTGCAAGTCATTCAGGAGTGGGGAACTCAGGAGGTGGATCTCTTTGCTTCGTGCCTCAACCACCAGCTAGAAAACTTCTGTACCAGGGAGTGTCATCACCTATTGTGGAAATGGATGCCTTGACCATCCCCTGGAACTCCCTCTTTGTGTATGCCTTCCCTCCTCTGCCTCTTATTCCCAAGGTGTACTGATCAAGATAAGGGAAGAGAGACCAAAGGCCATCCTCATTGTTCCAGATTGGCCCAGACAACACTGGTGCCTCTTACTGTGCACCCTGACATTACAGCCTCCCCAGCAGCTTCCCCTGTTCTCAGACCTCTTGACCCAGATGGGGGGGGGGGATGCTGCACCCAGACTTGCAGACTCAAACTGTCAGCATGGCTAATACTTTTAAAAGCAAACAGGTCCTAGACATTATCACAGAGGCCAGAAGGCCCAGCACCAGAAACTCTTATGCAGGGGAAATAGAAAAGATTCTGCTCCTGGAGCTAGTGCAGAGGGGGCAGTACCTCACAACCTTCCATCCCTCTTATCCTGGACTACCTAGCCAAGTTACTCAATAGTGGCCTATCTTCTCTTCTGTTACAATCCATGCCTCAGCCATTTCAGTTCATTTCAAAACAGACTAGCCTCTCTTCTCACATCCTTTGATTAAACAATTCCTCAGAGGGGCTTCTAAAGTCAGACCTCCCAGAAGGCCACCCATGCCACCCTGGGACCTGAGTTATGTTTTAGAAAAACTGACTTTACCACCATTTGAACGCTGCTTCAGCAGAATTGGAATACCTCTCCGGGAAGACTGCTTTCCTGCTAGCTATCACCTCAACCAAAAGGGTTTCAGAACTTCAGGCACTCATAGCCGTTGACCCCTTCATAATTTTCCATGCAGACAGGGTCTCCATGAGGACTAACCCCTCCTTTATGCCCAAGGTGTGGTATCTGATGTGACCCTCAACCAGGCCATACATCTACCCACCTTATTTCCTAACCCTCAAAACAAAGGGGAAAGAATTCTGCACTCACTAGACGTGCACAGACAACTCTGATACTACCTGGACTGTATTAAACCATTCAGAAAAACAGACCAGCTTTTTGTCAGCTTTGCCCCTGGAGCAGTGGGGAAGCCCATTTCCAAGCAAACCATTTCGAAATGGATATCACACTGTATCAATTTCTGCTACAGACTACATGGGAAACCACCCCCTAAGTGTATTTGTACCCATTCCACTAGGGCAGCCTCCACTTCCACAGCATTCCTTAGAGGAGTTCCCACCAGGGACATCTCGGCAGCTGCCACCTGGACCTCTCGCCATACCTTTACAAAGTATTACGACCTACCTCTTTTCTCTAAGGCTAGGGCAGGGTTTGCCTTTGCAGATGTTCTTCGTGTTTCACCATTGCAGTCATTACATTTGGGTTATCTGCTTGCAGGTAGCCCTCAGTCGGCCTGATTAACAAAGTCTTGGATCTTGCGTCGGTTGCTGTCCCTTCTTCCATGACGTCAGGTCGTCAGGGGTATAAAACATGCAGCCGATGCCATTACATCAGTCTCTGTTGCCGTGCGGTGCCCGAAGCAGAAGCAGTTCGCAAGTGCCGGTCGGCCGACTCCTGAAATTTTCGTTTTCCAGTTTCAGAACTGAAGTCTTCAACTAAAAGCTAAGTACCCCGTTGGGGAAACTTTTTCTTGCTCTTAACCGATGTCAGTAAAAGTAAATAATTGCATTACTTGTGGAAAGCAAATACCTCATAAAGATTTTCATTCGTACTGTATTCCTTGCCTAGGCCCTGACCACGATGTACCTCGCTGTTAGTTTTGTGCCTTATTTAAACCACAAACTATCCGTCATCGGTATATTTATGCTTCTAAATATTTCGGTGCTCGGTTTTCCGACTACCGACATTCTGAAAAAACGCAAAGATAAAGACAGAGACAGGCCGCTTAGGTCCAAAACTGCCGACGATGCTTCTCCTAAGCCAGTAGCCAGTTCGCCGGTACTCAGTGAGGCACTTTCGTAGCCCCTGTTCCCTGCTACTTCTGATTCGCAGGCCTCTACTGAGACCCATTCGGAGTCCGGTATGCCGCTAGATAGATGCTTCAACTGTGGAACCTGCGGATGTCTCTACCTTGAATGAGTCCGGAGCTGCTGTGCAGGCACTGGCTTCTGAGGGTGTATTCAGGCCTACTGAGTTGCATATTAAACCAACGCCATCTTCTTCTTCAAGGCCTAAATCTTGAACCATGCCTGAAAAAATGACGCCCAGACCGCATGGTCAGGCCTCTATGCCTAAAAAAACAGTTAAGAATGGCTGAAGACCTTATTACTCTAATCAGGGGAAGCCAGCCTTATCCCTCTAAGAGACCTAGGACTGAGTTTGTTTGTTACTTCTGACCAGGATTCAGAAATTTCTGTTTCTTCTGATGACCAGGAATTTACCCTTATCTACCTATGAGGATTCTGATGCTGAGGACTCCATTCCCTCTGCCCCCCCCCCAGAGGATTTCTCTTTTGGTGAAACCTTGTATACTCTCAGGGAGCATTTTTGTTGGGAAAGTCAGGATTTCTCCGATTCTAAAAAGAGGCTTAGTGATTTCTTACTCTTGCCCCAGCGCAGGCCTTTAGCCATACCCTCCTGTACTAGACATTGTTGATGCATTTGCAGAATCTGGCTTGGCCTGTGACTCTCTACCTCCTGCTGCCAGGAAACCTGATAGATATTACAGGGTCCCTGACTCTCAAGTTCATTTTCAAAAATCCTGAGACCATTTCACAGGGGCCCTAGAGCATTAAAGCTACTACTGTCAAAAATCCTACCCCCTCTGATAGAGACTCCAGGGCGCTGGATAGATGGGGTAAGAAGGTATATACTTCTGCAACTTTGGCCATTAGGCCTATAAACTGCCAGTTTCATATGTTGAAGTATCAGCAGCATATTATTGGATTACTTAAACAGAAAATGATGTTTCCTGATTGTGCTGAAAATAAGGATTTACAGGATTTCTTGCATTCAGCTGAACAGGTTGGAAAACATACTTTGCAATGTGGTTTTGACTCTAGAGGCATCTTGCAGCGCTGCTGTAACTGGGTCTGTACTTAGAAGGCATGCTTGGCTTAAGGAGCAATCCCTACCAGATCACATTAAAGCAAAATTACTGGATGCTCCCCTAAACCAGGACCGCCTGTTTGGCAACAAGGCAGAAGAAGTTCTTAAAAAGATGGAAGAAAAGGCTAAATCTATGCAAACTGTTAAAGATTTTTTACAAGTACAACCTCCAAGATTTAGTAGGCATTGGCCTTCCAAGAGCTGGTCCTTTCCTGCCTCTTCCAGACCTTCTCAGTCCAAACCCAGATCCAGCAGAGCTCTCAGACTGCAGTCCCAGGGTACGCACAGGTCTAAGCAGTGGGAGGCCTCCACTCCCAAATCTGGGAGTAATAAGACTCCCCCCTATGGTGAACTGTCTCAACAACTTCCTTTTAAAATTTCGAATTTTGTGCTAGATTTAACCAACACACTATTAAGCGTCTGTATATCTTTGCTTCATAATATTTTGGATCCAGATTTAATTGCCCTGAAATATCATTGGATAGCAATCCAACTACCGGAGTTCACAAAAAAAAAAAAAAAAAAAACACAAAGAAAAGGACACAGAGAGACCATCGGGGTCCAAAACCGACGACAAAGCTTCTGCTAAGCCAGTCGCCGGTTCGCCGGTACTCAGTGAGGCGCTTTCCCAGCCCCTGATACCTGCTACTTTTGAGTCGCAGGCTTCTACCGAGACCCATGTGGAGTCCGGTATTCTGCGAGATTCTCAGAGTATTGAATCCGCGGATGTCTCTCCCTCGGATGGGTCCGGACCCGCTGAGCAGGCACCGGCTTCTGAGGGTGTTTTTAGGCCTCAAGATTTCTATATAAAACCGACGCCAGCTTCAAAAACAAAAGCAACTTCTAAGTCTAAGAAACTAATGCATGAGCCACGTGCTCAGGCCCCCTATGCCTAAAAAACAGGTGATCAAAATGGCTGAAGACTTAATTACCTTGATCAGGGGTTCCCAACCTCCCCCTGCTAAGAGGCCTACGCATGACACTGATTATGAATCTTCAGATCAGGTTTCTATTTCTTCTGATCAGGATTTTTCTATACCACCCTATGAGGATTCAGATGCTGAAGAATCCATTCCATCTGCATCTCCTCCTGAGGATTATTCTTTTGAAGAAACCTTGCATACTTTAAGGGAACATTTTCTTTGGGAGAGTCAGGATTTCTCTGAATCAAAAAAGAGGCTTAGGGACTTCCTTCTCTCTTGTATTAGACATTGCTGACGTGTTTGCGGAATCAAGCATGGCTCCTGATTCCCTACCTCTGGCTCCTAGTAAGCCAGACAGATATTACAGGGTTCCTGACTCCCACAAATTTTTATTCAGAAATCCTGCTGCTGATCCTGAAACTATCTCACAGGGTCCCAAAGGTGTAAAGGCCTCAACAGCCAAAGAATCCTACCCCCTCTGATAGAGATTCCAGGGCGCTGGATAGATGGGGAAAGAAGGTTTATACGTCTGCAAACTTGGCAATTAGGGCCTTAAACTGCCAGTTTCATATGCTTAAATATCAACATGTTATGGGCTTATTGAAACAGAAAATGATGCTGATTTCTGATTGTGTGGAAAATAAAGAATTACAGGAATTATTACATGCAGCAGAACAGGTTGGAAAGCATACTTTACAATGTGGTTTTGATTCCTTGGAGGCCTCTTGCAGAGCTGCAGTTACTGGATCTGTGATTAGAAGGCATGCCTCCGCTCAAGGAGCAAACTCTGCCTGATCATGTTAAAGCTAAGTTGTTGGATGCACCTTTACAGCATGATACTCTGTTTGGTAATAAGGCAGGAGAGGTTTAAAGAAAATGGAAGTCAAAGCCAAATCTATGCAAACTGTAAAAGATTTCTTACAAGTGCAGCCACCCAGATTAGTAGACACTGGCCTACTAAAAATTGATCCTTTCCTGTGTCCAACAGAGCCTCACAAGGCAAATCCAGGCACTCAAAAGGCTCTAGATACCAATCACAGGGTTCTTACAGGTCAAAGCAATGGGGTGCCTCTACCTCCAAATCTGGAGGAAACAAAGCACAACCCTACAGTAAGCAGTCTCAATGACTTCCCTCTACCATCACCAAGCACTTATCTGTTGACAGCCCCCTTGGGGGAAAATTAGCACTTCACGCTCTAAATTGGCAGTTAATAACCCAGGACAAGTGAGTATTAAACATATAGTATCCCAGGGGTACAGATTTAATTTCCATACTTTGCCAATTCCAAACGGTTGGCCAGATCTGCCAGAAAATGAATGGGCAGAGGCTCAGAAACAAGTTACGTCCCTCATGGATATGGGGGCTATTCAACCAATACCAGAACAGGAAAAAGGACACGGTTTTTATTCAAGACTGTTCCTGGTACCAAGAAAAGACAATACCTGGTGTCCAATACTGGACTTATCGATTTTGAACACATTCCTGGACAACCCAACATTCAAAATGCTGACTTTACAACAGCTTCTGCCCATGCTGGGCAAGAACACTTGGTTAGTGACTCTAGACTTGAGAGGCATTACCTGCATATTCCAATAAGGGAATCATGCAGAAGATACCTCTGCTTCAAGGAAGGTTTTATGCATTACCAATTCTCTGCATTGCCATTTGGCTTATCTACTGCACCCAGGGTCTTTACAAAGTGCCTGGCACCAGTAATTGCATTTTGCAGACAAAGAAGCATACAGATCTATCCTTACTTGGAAGACTGTCTCATTCAAGCAGAAAACGAGGACATTCTTCTTCAACATCTGGCGTTTGTAAAAAGGCTTCTAACATGCCTAGGGTACACAATAAACGAAAAGAAATCACAACTGGTACCCTCTCAAAAAATTATATTCCTGGGTGCAAGCTTGAATACAACTGCCCAGATGGCTTACCTTATGCCAGACAAACAAAGGCAACTGACTATATACTTCAAACAGATGGAAACAAAAACCCAGTTATCTGCAAGACAAATTCTGCAGGCTTTGGGGTTCATGGCATCCTGCATTCTACTAATTCCATATGCAAGACTGCATATGAAGAAACTACAATGGTATCTAAAAAGTTTATGGAGTCAACATTGTCACAGTCTGGAAACAATGATTCCTCTCATTCCCTGCCTGCAACAGGAGTTTCTTTGGTGGGCAGAGACATGTCACCAGAACAAGGGACAGCCTTTCACTCTACCCCCTGCCACCAAAACCCTAACTACAGACGCATCAGACAGTGCTTGGGGGGCCCACCTGGCGGGGAGATGTATTCAGGGCATTTGGAGCCCAAAACAAATCCATCTGCATATCAACCAAAAAGAGATGCTAGCTGTTCAGACAGCCTTCAAGGACTTGATTCATCCAGGACAACTACTGATAAAGATGGACAACACCACGGTTATGTGGTACATAAACAAGCAGGGGGGTACACATTCCTACCCCCTTTGCAGACTAGCCATGGCATTGTGGAACACAGCCTTGACCTTCCATGTACATCTTCAAGCTCAGTTCCTGCCAGGAAAACAAAATACTCTGGCAGACGACCTAAGCAGAAATCTTATGGACCCTCACGAGTGGAAACTACATCCACAAGTCTTCAGCATGATAGCAGAGAAATGGGGGAGCCCAGACATAGATCTATTTGCCTCTCCCCAAAATTATCAACTGGACAAATTCTGCACAAGGACTTATCACAGACAAGCATGGAAAGTGGGTGCCCTCTCCTTCAGTTGGAAAAACCTATCAGTCTATGCCTCTTCTCCCCAAGGTCTTACTAAAGGTCAGACAGGAAAAACCAAAAATGATCCTAATTGCTGGTACCCAATTCTAAGGAATATGTCTCAACTCCCTCCGTGGTACTTGCCTCAAATACCTCTTCTACTGTCTCAGCAGAGCAATCAAATTCTGCACTCAGCTCCAAACTCTGAACCTGGCAGCATGGCTGATCATGTAATTATTCAAACAACACCTCTCAGTAAATCTGTGATGCATGTCATTTTGGAAGTCAGAAGGCCTAGTACTAGAAAATCTTATGCTGATAAATGGAAGAAATTTTGTGCTTGGAACCAGACACAAGGAACGGACACAGCAAAGCCAAATATTCCTCAGATTTTACAATACTTGACTGAGATGCTTGACAAGGGCCTATCTTTTTCTTCAATAAAAATCCATGCCTCTGCCATCTCTGCTCATTACAACATGGAGCCTCCTATCTGTTCTCATCCTCTGCTAAAACAGTATCTTAGAGGGGCCAAAAATTTAAGGCCTCCCAGAAGATCACCAACTCCTGCATGGGACCTCAATTTTGTGCTGGAAAAAACTCACCCTGCCTCCTTTTGAACCATCAGCTACTGTGGATATAAAGTTTTTATCTTGGAAAACAGCTTTTCTTTTAGCAATCACTTCAGCAAGAAGGGTTTCAGAACTACAGGCCCTCATGGCTGTGGAGCCTTTTATTACATTTTACCTGGACAGGGTGTCCCTCAGGACCAATCCTTCCTTTATGCCTAAGGTAATATCCAGCATGGCTCTTAACCAAACAATTCACCTGCCAACATTTTACCCAAATCCGCAGAACAAGGGGGAGCGGATTTTGCATTCCTTGGACGTACACCGACAACTAAGATTCTACTTAAACAGGACCAAATCTCTAAGAAAGTCTGAGCAACTACTGGTGGCATTTGCTGCAGGATCAGAGGGGAAGGCTATATCAAGGCAGACTATTTCTAAGTGGGTAAGCCACAGCATTCGTTTCTGCTGCTTGCATCATGGTAAACCAGTGCCCAAGGGAATCAGGTCACATTCTACCAGGGCTGCCTGTACCTCAGCAGCTTTTCTCAGAGGTGTTCCAACCAAAGACATTTTAGAAGCTGTTACTTGGAGCTCTGTTCATACTTTTGCAAAGCATTATAATGTGCCTGTCTTCTCTAAATCCAGAGCATGCTTTGCCACTGCAGTTCTGTAGGGCCTTATAGCCGCTCATAATGCTATTTAGCTCCATCCCCCATCTATAGCTTTGGGATTCTATTCAAATGTAATGACTGCAACAGTGAAACACTAAGAACATAGTACAGATGTTCTTCATTCCACATTGCTGCAGTCCTAACCATTGGGTAGTCCGCTGTCCAGTCGGCCCGAATACCAAAGTATATGGCTGACGTCGGTCAAGGCGCATTAAACTGATGTCAGGACGTCAGGGTACTAATGCGCATGACCGACGTCATATCCTCAGTCTTTTTTGCCGCATGGTCCGATGCAGAAGCAGTTTTGCGAGTGCAGGTTGGCGTTCTGAAAAATTTCCCAAGTCGGAGTTTCAGACCGAATCAAAGTTGGCTAAGTACCCCGTTGGGGAACATTTTGGTTTTTTCTTGCCTCAGTATTTAACCGGATGTCAGAAAAAGTGAATAACTGTATTTCTTGTGGGAAGCAGATACCTCATAGGGATTACCATACTTTGTGTATACCTTGTTTAGGGCCTGAGCACGACGTTGTTGGTTGCCGCTCTTGTGCTAGGTTTAACAAACGCACTATTAAGAGAAGGTTAGACTGTGCCAGGTTAGTGTTTGGGAAGCGTTGTAATTATAAAATGCCGTCGGATGCTCCACGCCCGCCGTCCAAAAAGCGCAAGGACAAAGCTGCAAAGCCTAGGGTTGATGAACCGGCAGTCCCGGACGCCGGTTCTTTAGAAGGCTCAGTGGAGCCAGAGGTTTTGCCAGGAGTTTCTTTGGAGTCTCAGGCAGAGACTTTACTGTTGCAGGATGTGCCTTCTCAGGAGGTAGGCCAGGCTGAGGGGCTTCTCAGGTAACTGTTCTTCCCTCTCTTCCCAAGGTAGTTAGAGCCTCTCCTTCTGTTTCCAAAACTCTTTGAGAGGTAGGCCAAGTTTAGCTTCAGTGGGGGCTTCTCCTAGCACTTCAGGTTCTGTGCCTAAGAAACATATGCTTAAAATGGCAGAAGATTTAATTACTATGATTAGAGGCTCCATGCCCCCTCCTGATAAGAGGCCTAGGGTGGAACCTGAGTTTGAGAGTTTTGAACAGTGTTCAGAGGCTTCTGAGTCTTCTACGGAAGACTTGCAGGAGTATCCTCCTTATTCTGATTCTGATGTGGATGATTCCACTCCTACAGCTTCTCCTCCTGAGGATTTCTCATTTTCAGAGACTCTGCATTCCATGAGGGAGCACTTTAAATGGGAAGGCCAAGATTACTCTGATTCCAGGAAAAGGCTTAGGGAATTCTTATTTTACCCCAGCATAGGCCCTTAGCTATACCTCCTGTGTTGAATGTGGTGGAAGATGTTTTTGCAGAGGCTTCCTGAACCCTGATTCTTTGCCTCCTGCCCCTGTTAAACCTGATAGGTACTATAGGGTGCCTGAAGCTCATAAGTATCTGTTTAAGAGTCCTAGGGCAGACCCGAAACTGTTTCTCAGGGGCCTAAAGGTGTTAAGGCCTCTGTTGTTAAAAATCCTGTTCCCACTGATAAAGAGGCAAGGGCTTTGGATAGGTGGGGAAAGAAAGTGTATACTTCTTCCACTTTAGCCATGAGAGCGTTGAATTGTCAGTTTCACATGCTAAAATATCAAAATTATCTCCTTTCACAATTGAACTCTAAGGTGGATGCTTTGGGAAGGTATAGAGTGTAAAGAGTTGCTGGATTTAGTTCATGTGTCTGAACAAGTGGGTAAGCATTCTTTGCAATGTGGTTTTGATGCTGTGCAGGCCTCCTCGAGGGTGGCTGCCACTAGTTCTGTTCTTCACAGGCATGCCTGGTTGAGGGATCAGAATTTAGCAGAGCATGTTAAGACTAGGATTTTGGATGCTCCTTTACAGTCTGATGTGTTATTTGGTTCGCCTGTGGAAGCAGTTTTAAAGAAAATGGAGGACAAAGCTAAGTCTATGCAAACTGTTAAAGATTTTTGCAGGTGCAGCCACCAAGTTTAGTAGAAATTGGCCTACTAAGGGATGGACATATCCTGCTTATGATTCCCAGTCTAGGGGTAGGTCTAGACGTGGTAGGGGCAGAGCTCAAGGTTCTTTAGGCCTAGAACAGGGTTCACCTGCTCAGACTTCTGGTGAGGGCAGGGTCAGTCCTTTCGTAAACAGACCCAATGACCTGCCTTTTCAGCTGCCAGTAGATTCTCGCCTGGCAGCTCCTTTGGGAGGAAGACTGTCTCTTTTCAAAGAAAATTGGGATTTAATCACTCAAGACAGATGGGTGTTGGATATCATTCACCACGGTTACAGGTTTTATTTCCATACATTGCCCCTTTCAAAGGCATGCCAGACGTTCCTCCTCCACAAAGGACAGAGGCTCACAAGCAAATTTCTCTGTTACTCCAAATAGGGGCCATTCAGCCAGTCCCTGTACCAGAAAGGGGCCTAGGATTTTATTCTCGCCTGTTCCTAGTACCAAAGAAGGGGAACACGTGGAGACCAATTTTGGATTTATCTATCCTCAACACTTATCTGGACATTCCCAAGTTCAAAATGTTGACGTTACAACAGCTTTTACCTCTGCTGGGCAAAGATCACTGGATGGTAACTTTAGATCTCAAGGAAGCTTACCTTCATGTGCCTATAAGACTAAGTTGCAGAAAGTATCTGCGGTTTCGAGCTGGAAATTCTCATTATCAGTTCTCTGCATTGCCCTTTGGCTTATCTACTGCGCCCAGAGTATTCACAAAGGTTCTGGCTCCAGTGATAGCTTACTTCAGGCTAAAAGGAATTCAAATCTATCCTTATTTGGACGACTGCCTGATTCTGGCTCAAGAAAAAGGAAAACCTTCTACAGCATTTGGAATATGTCATAGCAGTGCTAAGATGCCTAGGGTATTCTGTGAACGAAATAAAGTCCAGTCTAGTACCCTCTCAAGACATGTGCTTTCTGGGTGTGAGACTGAATACAGCAGCCCAGATGGCCTTTTTAACCCCGGACAAACAAAAGAATCTTTCCAGTTACTTCCATCAATTATCTCTTCAGTCCGGGCTGACTGCAAGGACAGTCCTTCAAGCCTTAGGGTTCATGGCATCTTGTATTCTGGTGCTTCCCAATGCCAAACTGCATATGAGGAAGCTGCAATGGTATCTCAAAAATGTATGGACACAGCACAGCCAGGATTTGGACACTGTCATTCAAATAATACCTTGCATTCAAAAAGAATTTTTGTGGTGGGCTCAGGAATGTCACCTAAACAAGGGACTCTCTGTGACCCGCCAGAGGCTAGTCAGATTTTAACGACAGATGCCTCGGACATTGCTTGGGGAGCTCATCTAAATGGAAAGTGGATACAAGACAAGTGGCCTGCCAGACTTCAGCATCTACATATCAACATGAAGGAGATGTTAGCAGTCCAATTTGCATTAATGGCTTTCAAGGAGTTACTTCTTCCAGGGCAGGTGTTGATTCTAACAGACAACACAACTGTCATGTGGTACATCAACAAACAAGGGGAACACATTCTTATCCTCTATGCAGGCAAGCAATGATTTTATGGGAAACTGCTCAGCTTGCAACTAACTCTACAGGCAAGGTTTCTGCCGGAGCACAGAACTCCTTAGCAGATGTGTTAAGCAGACAAATCATGGATCCCCACGAGTGGAAACTGGATCTTCATGTATTTCAGAAATTGACAGTGTCATGGGGAACTCCAGACATAGATCTGTTCGCTTCTCCACTAAACCACCAGCTGCCAAAGTTTTGCACAAAGGGGTTTCATCACACAGCTTGGAAAGTGGATGCTCTTGCTTTCAGTTGGAAAAATCTTCATGTCTATGCCTTTCCACCTCTGCCTCTTCTTCCAAAGGTGCTTCTAAAGGTCAGACAAGACAAGCCAAGGATGATTTTAATAGCTCCAGATTGGCCTCGCAACACTGGTACCCACTACTAAGGAGTCTGGTAAAGAAGCCTCCATGGCCTTTGCCTTTGATTCCACATCTGTTATCTCAGAAGGACGGTCACCTGCTCAATGTCAAGCTTCACTCTTCATCTAACAGCCTGGCATATTCTGTTCTGAAACACAGCAGGTCTCAACTTCCTCAACAAGTTTTAAATGTGATTATGGAAGCCAGAAGACCTAGTACAAGGAAGGTGTACGAGAAAAATGGAAGAGATTTTTATTTTGGAGTGCAGCAAAGAATTTAGAGATTTCTGAGCCTAATTTGAGTGTGGCTCTTCAATATCTTACTGAGTTATTGGACAAAGGTTTGTCCTTCTCTTCCATTAAGATTCATGCTGCAGCAATTTCAGCTCACTATGATTGTGACCCACCATTGTTTTCGCATCCTTTGTTCAAGCAGTTTCTTAGAGGGGCAAAGAATATAAGACCCCACTAGAGCTCCTACTCCTGCTTGGGATCTCAATTTTGTGTTGGAAAACTTACTCTACAACCTTTTGAGCTCGGCTACTGCTGAATTGAAATACTTGTCATGGAAGACTGCTTTTTGTTGGCTATTACTTCTGCAAGAAGGGTTTCTGAGTTGCAGGCCCTATGGCAGTAGAGCCCTTTTGATTTTCCATAAGGATAGGGTATCACACGCACTAATCCTTCCTTTATGCCTAAGGTGGTTTCTAGTGTGGCTTTAAACCAAACTATTCATTTGCCTACTTTCTATGCAGATCCCCAAAATAAGGGGAAAAGATTTTGCACACTTTAGATGTACATAGGCAGTTGCTATTATTTAAGCAGGACTAAGGATTTCAGGCAGTCTCAGCAGTTGTTTGTTTCTTTTGCTTTGAGTTCTCAGGGCAAGCCTGTGTCTAAGCAAACTATTTCTAAGTGGATTGGGTTTTGCATTTCATTTTGTTATTCCCATCATGGCAAGGAGATTCCAGCTGGGATTAGGCCTCATTCCACTAGGGCTACTGCCACTTCTACAGCATTTCTAAGGGGTGGCAACTAAGGATATTTTGGAGGCAGATACTTGGAGTTCAGTGCATACTTTCTCTAAGCATTACCATCTTCCTCTACTCTAAATCTAGGGCTGGTTTTGCCACAGCTATTTTGCAAGGCATGTTGACAGCTCCTGCTTCCTTATGATTTGCCAGCCTCCCTTAACTCTGCTTTGGGGGTTTTAAGGTTAGGATCCTTGTAATTGAAAATGTAATTTTTGGTCCATTGTTTTTTGGGTTTCCCTTGGGTCAATCCTCCTGGGTTAGGGGTTTGGTTAGAATCCCTTTTGTACATTTTTTTAAAATTTTGTTAGGGTCAGTTTTTTTTGGTTTGGGCCGGGAAGGGTTTTCTGTTGGGGCAAAAAAAGATGGATATACCCTATGGATTAACCCTGACTTTGGCATCATTTAAATGGTTTGGTACAAACTTTGGTGGGCACACCCCCCACCCTTTTTTGGACTCCTTGACCCTAAATCTACTTTTGGTGGTACAAAAGTATTTGTAATTCATAAAGTGTTTTATATATTGCTGGTTAATTTAAATTTTTTAAACTTTTTTATTTTAAAAATTTGGGGATGCTTTAGAAAAATTAGAAAAGGGTTTTATATTTTTATATTTTAATATATAAAAATAAATAAATTTATTTTTGCTCATGGGCAACCTCACTTAAAATGAAGAGGGCAGGGAATCATTTTAAACTTTATGGAATGAAAAGATTTTCCCAGAGGGCCCAAATTTGAACCACCCGAGACCCAACCGCCGGATTAAACTTTTTGGACTAAACCTAATCCTGACCATTTTCTAGGGAATTAAAATTTTTTTCCCTTAACCCCCCTTTAGACCACCCAGGAGAGTCAAACCGGGCCTTTAAACTTGGATTTCTCTCCTTTTGGGGGGTTCCCCAAAAAACCTTTTTCTCCCGGGACCTTCCTTTACAATCCATTCAGAATTTCTTTCCAACCCACGCAGGGAGTTTATCATCTTTCAGGTGTCCAAACAACTTTTCTACCCGGGGGACCAAAAGGTTTAACAATCCTTTTGGCTTTTTTCCCAAAAGGGGAAAAGGGAATAAACTCATTTCTTGGATGGCCACATTTAAATTTCTCTGGAACCTAAACCCCCAAAAAATCGACAACTCCTGGGCATTGCTGCGGGGCCTAGGTAATTCATACAAACATTTAAAAGGGTTTTCCTTAAATCATTTCCGAACCCTTTTGGCCCCTGCCAACAAAGGGCCAACTTTCCCCAGGCTATCTATCCCCTTTTCCTCAAACATACTTTAACCCAAATATTTCCCAACTAAACAAACCAAGTGCTTGTTCACTTCCAAAATTTAGTGTTATGCTTTAAATTCCTTCCCCCCAAGCTTAATCTCAATTATACTGCCTTAAAACGGGAAATTTCTTTTTGTATTACCAAAATGAAATTTCATTTATTCCCCCCCAATTTGGCCCCGCCCTTTTTTTAAAAAAAACCCTTTAAATTGCAAAAGTTTTTTGTTTTTCCCTTGTTGGAGGAACCAGAACAAATTGTTCCCATTTGGGGCACCTGCACGAAAAAAAATAATGTATGCATGTTTATCCCTTTAACATTCTTTAGAAGGGACACCCCCAAACTTTTTTACCTGCCTAGGGCAAACTCAACCGTCCCCAAATTTAATCTCAACAGTAAATCCCTCAACATTACATTAGGAAAGTTTTAACAACTTACTTGCAAAATTTCCAAATTTCAATTTATCCTGGAAATGTAAATTTAATTTACATTTGTTGACGGGAAAGTAAACTGAGAACATTTGTTTACACCCAGAAAAGTCATATTTATTTGCATTTAATTTAAAAATATTTAAATTTGACAAAGCCAGCTGGACAGGCCGAGCGGGCCGGAAAAAGCTAAAAAGTAAATTTATTTTTGGGTTAAAACATGGTTAAAATATAGAATTCCAGTTAAATTAACAAAAAAGAGTAAAACAGCTGTAAAACACAGAAATTAAAATTATGGGGGAAAAATTAACGGGGAAAATGAGTAGAACTTCTTAAAATTGTTAATTGGGTTTGGGTATATGGTATTAGGTGTTCCCAAGAAGCTTTTTGGGAGTTTGGAATGATAGTAAGTTTAAAGGAAAGGTTAAGGGGTAATTAGGATGGGGGAGTGATGGTATTGGAGGGAATGGCTTTAGGATTTGGGGATAAAGGGGGTTTCGGTTTTAAAATTTGGGGATAGGAGCCCCGGGTTTGGGTATAGTCAGGGTTGTTCCCAGAGCCTGTTCACTTCAACTGGATTTTCTTTTAAAGTTGCAGCCTCTTTTTTCCCCTCAGTCTTTTTCCGTCGGGTCCAAGGCAGTTCGTCTATCTCCAGGGTTTTTTGTCGGTTTAAACCAAGCTTACATTAACAGTCTTTTGGTTTTGCCAAACAAAAGCAGTTAAAAGTTTTTTTAAAATTTTTGTTTAGTTCCCCAAAGTTTTAAATTAAGCAAAGTACCCCTTGAGGAACCTTGCTTTGTGTCAAAAAAAGCAAAAATTGTTTTTTGTAAATTTACCTCAAAATTTTTTCTCTGTTCATTCCGGGTTGCTGGCTTGTTTTCCCTAAAGAAAAAGGTTGGAATTTAGGTTCAATTTTTTGGGTTTCTCTGCCTTTACCAGTTGTCTTGTAAGCCTTTGCACCCTCTAAAAAACCCAAAAAAAATTAAAACAGGCCCTATAAACCCCTTTTCAGGTTCTGCAAGCCTTAAACCGTTGCCTGCTATTTTCCCTTGGGGCCCCGACCCCAATATTCGGGAAAAGGCCCTTCTGAGAATTCAGGTACTAAACTTAAATTAAAAAACCCCGGATGCCTTTTTCCTTAAGGGTCAAAAAAAAGCAGCACGGCTGAGGGAATTCAGGCCTATGTTTCAAATAAAGAGGGCCACTTTTCTTAACCTTAAACCCAACCTCCTTAAAAGACCCAGAAATTCCCCTTATGTCTAAAAATGAAAAATTTTCGGGCCTTTTTACTTTAAACCCTTAACCAATTCTCCCCCAAGGACCAAATTTTTTGCTAGATTTTTTGGGGAAACCCAAAAATTTCTTGGGTTTTCCGGAAACCAATTCCCTTAAATTCTAAAAGAGGCTTTTCTCCCCCCAAGGCCTTTGGTAACCCTCTATTTTAGGGACATTTGGGGGAAAGGGTTTCTCTTTAAAAAGGGGCTTGGGTTCCCTTCCTCCCAAAAACCTTTAGTTTTTCCCAGGGTCCTGACTTTTAGTTCCTTTTTTAAAATCTACTGGCCCCTAAACCTTTACCCCCTTTTAACCTATAAATTTTTCCATCCTCTCTCAAGTCCTTTATTATGGGGAGAAACCTTTCACGGGCCCAAAGGGGCCCTTAAACTCCCAAAAACCCTATTTAAAGATCGGCATTAGAGGGGTAAAAGAAAAAGGGTTTGCCATTGGGTTAAAAATAAGTTTCAGATTTAAGATCGAAATTTAAAAGGATTTTTCAAAAGGGGTTTTGATTCCTGACTTGTTGAAAAAAGGTTTACGGGAAATGCTTTGGTTTAAAGGGAGCATCTTTCCCAAGGTTGTTATATGGGATTTTTAAAACCCCGCCGGTTTGACAAAGGAATGTTGCTTAAAAGTTTTGGAGGAAAGTTAAAGCTAAATTGCTGGATGCTCCCTTAAATCAAGACCGCCTGTTTGGCAACAAAGCAGAAGTTGTTCTTAAAAAGATGGAGGAAAAAGCTAAATCTATGCAAACTGTTAAAGATTTCCTACAAGTACAGTCTCCAAGATGTAGTAGGCATTGATAGAATTGGTCTTTTCCTGCCTCTTTCAGGCCTTCAGTCCAAACCCAGAACCAGGAGAACACCCAGGCTTCAGTCCCAGGGTACGCACAGGACTAAGCAGTGGGGGGCTCCCACTTTTAAATCGGGGAGTAGTAAGCCCTCCCCCCTGTGGTAAACTGTCTCAATGACTTAACTTTAAAACTTCCAAGCACTTCTCAACTGACTGCTTCTTTAGGGGGAAAGATTGCTCTGCAGACAAAAAAATGGGAACTCCTTACCCAGGACAAATGGGTTTTAAATGTAGTTTCCCAAGGATACAGATTTCACTTCCACACCTTACCAACCCCAAACAATTGGCCAGATCTACCCCCAAATCAGTGGGCAGAGGCTCAAAAGCAAGTACTCTCTCTCTCAAGCATAAAGGCTATTCAAACTGTACCAGAAGAGGAAAAGGAAGGGACAAGGTTTCTACTCAAGACTTTTCCTGGTACCCAGAAAAGACGACTCTTGGCGTCCTATCCTGGACCTTTCTATCTTAAACACCCTTTTGGTGATTCACAAATTCAAGATGCTAACCCTTCACCATTTACTTCCTATGCTAGGCAAAGATGCCTGGTTGGCAACACTGGATTTAAAGGATGCCTACCTGCACATCCCAAACAGGGAATCTTGCAGAAGATACCTACGCTTCAAAGCAGGCTACATGCACTATCAGTTCTCTGCACTGCCCTTTGGCTTATCTACTGTGCCCAGGGTATTCACAAAGTGCCTAGCTCCAGTCATTGCATTTTGCAGGCAAATAAATATTCAAATATACTCATACCTGGACGATTGTCTAATTCAGGCAGAAAGCCAGGACATACTTATGAATCATCTGGCATTTGTACAAAAGGTGCTAACTTGTCTGGGGTACACCATAAACGAAATTAAATCACATCCGGTACCCTGTCAACAAATTATATTCTTGGGAGCAAGCTTGAACACAACTTCCCAGATTACTTTCCTCACGCCAGAGAAACAAATTCATTTGACAACTTACTTGAAACTAATGGCCACAAAAACCCTGCTATCTGCAAGCCTTGGGGTTCATGGCCTCCTGCATTCTACTAATTCCATATGCAAGACTGCATATGAGGAAACTACAATGGTATCTAAAAAGCCTATGGTGTCAGCATTCTCAGGGTCTAGAAGCAATGATTCCTGTCATACCTTGCCTACAGTTAGAGTTCCTTTGGTGGGCAGAGGCCTGCCACCAAAACAAGGAACTACCAATGTTATGTTGTCCAATCTCGCCTACATTCGTACTCAGGTTCAGAGCCGAACATCGGCTCCAACTCTGCCAACTTATATTTTTCTATCACAAAGTCTCTAATTGGCTGGGCTAACCTGGTATCCCATGTTGCACCACTTCATAACCCCAGATCTCGTTTGCCGCTCGTGTAGCTAGGACGTGGTCTCACTTGGCTGTGGCTAAGTAGCTTTAAAACTTCTTTTTCTCACTGAAAATTGTATTTTTTCTTTGCAAAAGCTATTTTAATAGCTGATTGCTCTTGTTATTAACGTTTTTTTTTTTTGTGGTGTGAGTGAATTGTTTGTGGTATCTCTCTGTTCCTATGGGCTAGGCCCGTTTAAGTTAGAGGACCTAGTCCTCTCTCCGTTGTGTAGTTTGTCTGAGGAAAGCGTGTGTCCCTTGCTTCTGTGTGTGTCTCGTTAGTTGTGTCAGAATTGTTTAACTTAGAGATTCTTGTCAACTGTTGTTAGCGGTAGTTTCCCGCCTTAACCGTTGTTGGCCTAAAGTCCTGTTTCTGTGGTATTGTGTACTGTGGTTTTGCTGTTATGTCTAAGGATCAAAAAGAACACAATCCCTCTGGGTTTAAGAAGTGTTCTAAATGCAGCTACAAGATGTCCATAACAGATGGACATGCCATTTGTATATACTGCCTGGGGGCTATACATTTACAAGAGTCCTGTAGCTTTTGTCACGCTTTCAGCCCTATGGTGCTACAGGAAAGAAAAAATAAACTTATACTGAAGGGTCTTCTTAAGCCTTCCTTTGAGGAGTCCTTGGACTCTTCCTCTGGTTCACAGACTAAAGCCAAGACTTCTAAGGCTAAGAAAATATCTCCGGCTCCCATCTGTTTCATCAGAGCCACCGGAGAACACTACCAAATTGGATTCTACCTTCTCGGCTCCCTTGTCCTCTGGGCCGCAGGAGGTAGCTGTGGTTCTTGAATCAGCCTCGGCTCCTATCCGGTTAGAACCCATTCGGAGCCGGTCTCCTAGTGTCAGACAAGGATCTCCAGATAGGAGATCACAGTCACCTTGTCTCTCCTCCAAATCCTCTAGACTCTCTGATTTGGATGTGGATAGGGTGTTCCAGAGGCTCCTGCAGTTGCCGGTTTTGTCAAAATTATTTTCTGCTCTGACCCAGTTGGCTCCGGAGTCAGTCCCGATGAGTGCACCCATGTTTCCTCCTCTGTGCACCTCCTTATCTTCAGAGCCAGAGTGTTCTGCTCCGGGTGATGTTCTGCCGGCTCCGATACCTCTTAAG
The DNA here is from genome assembly GCF_019279795.1 of Protopterus annectens. Lineage (NCBI taxonomy): Eukaryota > Metazoa > Chordata > Ceratodontiformes > Protopteridae > Protopterus > Protopterus annectens. Next base: position 440,150,165 of record NC_056745.1, read on the forward strand.
GCTTTATCAGTGCCGACGTCGGCTCCTACCATGTCGGCTCCGTCCTCTGGTTTCGGAACCCGGGATGTTATGTAGTCCTATCTCACCTACATTCTTCACTTGTGGGTTCGGAGCCGAATGCCGGCTCCTACTCGGCCTATTTACTAGCTCAAAAGTCTTTGATTGGCTGTGCTAAGGTGGTATCCCACAATACACTGCTCCACATCCCCAGATCTTGTTTGCCGCTTGTAGAGCTCAGACATGGTCTCGACTTGGCTGTGGCTAAGCATTGCTATAAAAAAACTTTTTCTCGTGGAAATTTTTGGCTAATTGTGTTTAGAGAAATAGAATTGTTCATAGTGTTGTTGCTGCGTTTCTTTTGGTAGGTTGCGAGTGTTTTGTGTGTGGTATCCCTTACTCCCTCGGGCTAGGCCCGTTTAAGTTAGAGGACCTAGTCCTCCTTGTGGTGTTTGTCTGGCTGTCTTAGGTGCGTTTCTCTTGGTTTTAGTTGAGAACCGTTTTATTTAGAGGTTCTCCCCTGTGCCTTGAGTGTTGATTTTACTTGTTCTCTGGTTTCTGTGTTAGCGGTTTCCCGCCTTTTGTCAGTAGCGGCTGCTACAATTGTTGGCTTGGCATGTCTAAAGAACAAAAAGAGCATAAGCCCTTGGGCTTTAAAAAGTGTACTAAGTGTGCCTATAAAATGTCTATCACAGACGGACATTCGGTCTGTGTTTACTGTCTTGGAGCCATACACCTTCAGGAGTCGTGTAGTTTCTGCCATGCCTTTAGTCCTCGGGTGCTCCAAAAGAGGAAAAACAAATTGATCCTAAAGGGACTGCTAAAACCGTCCTTTGAGGAGGATTTAGGTTCGGCTCCCAGCTCCTAGTCGAAGTCTAAATCCTCCAAATCCAAGAAAAGGTCTCCGGCTCCATCTATTGCTTCGGAGCCACCTTGTAAAATTACCATTGTCGAGTCTGCTTCCTCGGCTCCACCAGCATTGTGGCCGCAGGAGATAGCTGTGTCGACTGAGCCTGCGTCCGCTCCGATAATTTTGGAACCGATTCGGAGCCGGTCGCCAAGTTTGAGGCAAGGTTCTCCAGATAGGAGGTCTAGGTCTTCATCCATTTCTTCCAAATCCTCCAGGCTTTCCAATTTGGATGCAGATAGGGTGGTGCAGAGCCTCCTCCAGTCACCGGTGTTGGCCAAACTTTTCTCTGCTCCGACCCAGTCGGCTCCGGAACCAGCTCTGTTAGTTGTTCCTGCTATTCCTCCTCCGAGCGCATCCTTGTCGGAGCCGGTAAACTCCGCTCCAAGGGATGTTCCCGTGGCGGTCCGATCCCCCAGCGGGGTTTATCGGTGCCCGCATCGGCCCTGACCTTGTTGGTTCCGTCCACAGGGTTCAAGACTCTGGTCTCCTTGGTTGGGCCCGAGGGGGACGCCTCGGAACATCCTTCAGTTCCTAGCCTCCCTCTCAGTGCCTCTGCTGCGGGCACATCGGTCCCGATCATGGCCTTGGAAGGCAGTCGGTCCTCCGATTCAGGAGGTCCTGCCTTCGAGGCTATACGGAGCGCGCTGGCTAGGTCAGCTACTTCTCTCGGATCGGTTCTTCCATACCCCACAACACCGGCGAGAGCTTCTGACACCCACCTATCCTTGGATAGCAGAGCACCAGGGCCTAAGGATACCCCCACGAGTGGTCCCCTTCTTTCTGAGGGGCCCTCAGGGCCTGTGCCTGAGGAACCCCCAGAAAGAAATCGTGCAAGAGGAAGCATGTAGACTCCCAGGACGAGTCTCTCACTTCTGATACTGACCTCGAGGAATCGGAGGGGTCCCCTAAGTCTTCCTCTGAGGATGTTTCGTTCTCCGACATCCTGGAGATCTTGAAACAAAGAGGAGACTGGCCCTCCAAAACCCTCTCCGAGGAGGAGTCAGTATTCCTTAAGGCATTTGGCGCTCAGCCCTCTGCCTCCTGGTTGTCTCCACCCTTCGATGAGCTCCTGGACCTTATTTGTCAGAGGGTGTGGGAGACTCCTGACTCCATGGAGCCTGTTCCTCGATGCCCCCAACAAATTGTCTGCTCCCCAAGGGAAAGAATTTTTAACAAAGGGAGTCCCGGTAGATGCTATGGTGGTGGCGGCTGCCACACAGAAGGAAGTTGCTGAGTCTTCCTCTTCAGTCCATCCTCCTAACAAGGAGTCTAGGACTGTGGATCAGTACGGGAGGCATACACCGTCTTCAGCGACCTTTACCTTGCGGTCGCTGAATTATTTGTCTCATTTCACGCGGCTCCAGAGAGATCTCCTTAAGGAGTTAGCTACTCTGACGGGTAACGTGCCTGAGGCGGTGGCTCACACTGTCAACGCTCAGCTCTCTACCCTCAACTTCATCGCTAACTCGTCCATGCGACTGATTTCGTACGTGGCCGAGGGAGCTAGTAGGGTGGCTAGCTCAGGAGGCAAGCCTGGCTACGCCTGTGTCACTTTGTGGAGGCCTTTAAGTCTTCCTTTACTGATGCCCCCTTCGATGGTTCCGCCTTGTTTGGGACCAAAGTGAAAGACAAACTCGCCAGGTGCGAGCAAGAGGGAAAGACCTTGTCTGCCGTGGGAGTCCGTTTTTCCCTCCCGTCGAGACCTTATCCCAAGGCTCAGCGAGGGGGAAAGATGTGGTTAAAAAAATCACAAAGGTCTTTTCCTACCACATAGGGTGAACCCCCCCCCCGAGGCAGGGGAGGGGGGTCATACTCAGGGAGACGTTGCCCCAGAGGCAGAGGGGGCCCCCGCAATTCTGGGGACCGTGATTCCTTTCGTGGTTCCCCATACTCTCATTCCTGAGGGTGTGCCCGGCTGTACTTCTCCGGAGCCAGTCGGGGGTCGAATTTCCCGGTATCCAGAAGCCTGGGTCAACATCACCCAGGATAGATGGGTATTAGGGATAATCGCCGGAGGTTACACCATCCCATTTCACTCCACACCCCCTCCCATCAAAAGAATCCCAGACATTCCACCCAGTCAAAGGGGTCATGCAGCAACAGATGTTTCTCAGCTGCTAGAAAAAGGAGTCATCCAACCAGTCCCCCCAGACCAGATGGGATTAGGGACTTACCCGCAATTCTTTTTGGTGCCGAAAAGAACGGGGGACCTGAGACCCATTTTGGATCTCAACCGACTCGATCATTATGTACACAAGTCCAAATTCCGGATGGTCACGCTACAATCGATTCTTTCATTGTTGGGAAAAGAAGTTATGGATGTGCTCCATCGACCTGAAGGATGCTTATTACCACATCAAAATGGACAGAGCATCCAGATGTCATCTACGATTCCGGCTGGGAGCTAGGCGCTTCCAGTTTCGAGCCCTGCCCTTTGGTCTCACCACAGCCCCCAGGGTGTTCACCAAGTGCATGGCAATGGTGATGGCTCACTTGAGACATCAAGGATTCCAGGTGTTACCTTACCTGGACGACTGGCTCCTATCTGCCCCCACCAAGCATCTACTTCTTCAAAACAGAGATACTACCATCGATCTTTGTCACCAGTTAGGCATCACAATAAACTGGAAAAAATCTGCCTTGCTACCCTCACAGCGTGTCTCATTTATAAGAGCAGAGTTGGACACTATTCGGTTGAGAGCATTCCTACCTATGGAGAGGATCACAGGGTTGCAACGACAGGTTCAGATGATAATGCCTCTGACACGTGTGAGGGCAAGACTAGTTCTTCAGTTATTGGGGACAATGGCGTCCACTATCATGATGGTCCCGTTAGAGAGGTTACATATGAGGATCCTACAATGGCTCCTATTCGCCCAATGGTCCTTCCAAAGACTACCGCTATCCCATCCTATCTTAATCACAGGCAAATGCAAGCAGGACCTCAGTTGTTGGCTATGCACCAACAACTTAGACGTAGGGAAACCCTTTGTTCCACCCAGCCCGGTAGCCACAGTGACCACGGACGCCTCCCGGATAGGGTGGGGAGGCATTATCTCGGCAGGATGTTCCAAGGCACGTGGCAGGAGCACGAGATAGACTTGCACATAAATGTCCTGGAGATGAGGGAGTGCTCCTAGCGTTGCAGACACTTCAGGATGTCCTCCCTCTAGGGACTATTGGGATACACTCAGACAACATGTCAGTAGTGTGGTATCTCAACAAGCAAGTTGGAACCAGATCGTACCCCCTATGCAGGGAGGCCATAAGAGTGTGGAACTGGGTGATAGCTTCCCAACGGGCTTTGGTGGCAGTGCACATTTTGGGAAAGACCAATGTGATTACAGACAGGCTAAGCAGGGCGATCCTCATGCCTTACGAGTGGTCCCTGAACCTCCAAGTGGCGGACAGTATATTCAACAAATGGGGTCAGCCTTGCTGCGACCTGTTTGCTAGTCCCCTGAATGCGAAATGCAGCAGCTACTTCTCGCTGATCCCCCCACCGCGGGAATCTCCAAGGGACGCTCTTGCGCACAATTGGCCCTCGAGTCTGCTGTATGCTTTCCCTCCATTTCCCCTTGTCTCCAGGGTGATTCCGAAAGCGCTATCCCTGGGAAGCAGATTAATTCTGATTGCACCACACTGGCCTCGACAAGTATGGTTCCCCTTCCTTCAACCTTACATCGTGGATGCTCTTTGGACTCTGGACCCCCGTCCACACTTGCTGACACATATGTCGGGACAGCTCCACTCCTCCGTGGAGACCCTCCGGCTGACTGCCTGGCTGCTCCACTTCCATCCGTAATCAGGTGTCACGATTTTTCTCCAGACGTAGTCCATATTCTTTCGTCCTCTCATAAACCGTCCACTAGGAAGATCTACTCTAGCAAATGGAAAAGGTTTTTGATATGGGCCCATTCCAGAGGTGTTGAGCCCTACACACAGCCCCCATTGACTCTGTTTTGGAATTTCTTTCTCATTTATTCTAACAAGGGTCTGCCTCAGCCACCATCAAAGTTCAGCTGGCGGCTATTTCAAATTGTCATGTGGCTTATGAACCTAGCTTAATGGCACACAGGCTGTGTAAAGCGTTCCTGAAAGGCACTCTTCTCCTTCGTCCCCCTGTATCTCAACCTGTTATGCCCTGGGACCTCAATTTTGTTCTGCAGCCTCTCACTCTCCCACCCTTTGAGCCCACGGCTTCCTGCGATTTAAAATTTCTTACATGGAAATCTGCCTTTTTGATAGCTATCACATCGACTAGACGAGTATCAGAACTGCAGGCCCTCTAAGTCAAGCCTCCATATTTGATATTCCATAAAGATAGTCTCTCTCAGACCAAATCCGTCCTTTCTTCCCAAAGTGGCTTCCTTATCTAATATTAATCAGTCCATTGAGCTGCCGGTCTTCTTCCCCAACTTCTCCAATAAGGCAGAGTACCAGTTTCATGTGTTGCATGTTCATAGGCAACTACGCTTTTATCTACACAGGACTAAAGATTGGCGGAAGTCAGACCAGCTCTTCGTTTCATTTTCAGAGAATCGCTTGGGGTCTGCTGTTTCCAAAGTCACCATCTCTAGGTGGATAGCTAGTTGCGTCTCCTTTATTTATCAGGCAGGAGGAAAGAGCCTGCCCTTTCCAGTCAGTGCACACTCTACCAGAGCAGTTTCCACTTCCACAGCCTTTCAGGCTAGGTTATCGCTAGATGATATTTGTGCAGCTGCAACATGGGCTTCTCCTCACACGTTTGTTTCCCATTACAAATTGGATGTGGTGTCCAGGGGCAGATCATCTTTTGGCTCCACAATGCTCAGGAGTATTTTCCATTGAGCCACCTGGGATGTAGGTGCTAGGGACGCTGTCCCACAAGTGAAGAATGTAGGCAAGATAGGACTACATAACATCAGTTAGTTATGTACTCACCATAACGTTAGATGTATGTAGTCCATCTCGCCTCACATTCTTCATTACCTCCCCACCGTCCCCCACGCCTGGAGGATTTGGAGGATCTCCTTGTACTTCTGATGTTAGAGTCCCTTTGGATAATTTGTTGGGCCTCGTTTTGTGTGTGTGTGTTTGGGCTATGAATACAATACTTCATTTGGCAGCAAACTAGATCTGGGGATGTGGAGCAGTATATTGTGGGATACCATCTTAGCCCAGCCAATCAAAGACTTTTGAGCTAGTAAATAGGCCGAGTCGGAGCTGACATTCGGCTCCGAACCCACAAGTGAAGACTGTGAGGCGAGATGGACTACATACATCTAACGTTATGGTGAGTTCATAACTAACTGTTTCCTCTGTCGGGCCCGAGGGGAATACTTCTGGAATTTTGTCTGTTCCGAGCCTCCCTCTCCGCGCTTCGGCTCAGGGAACTTCGGTTCCAATATTGGCCTTGGAGGTTGGTTGATCCTCTGATTTGGGGGGACCCGCCTTCGAGGCTATGAGGAGCGCACTGGCCAGATCCTCAGTGACATCACCCGGATTGGTCATTCCATCCCCTTCCACTCTGGTGAGAGCCTCTGATGTCCCCCTATCGGTTGACAGCGGAGCCCCAGGGCCTGGGGATACCCCCATGAGCGGTCCCCAACTTTCTGAGGGCCCCTCAGAGTCTGTGCCTGAGGAGCCCCCAAGAAAGAAGTTGTGCAAGAGGAAGCACATAGACTCCCAGGATGATTCCCTCACCTCTGATACCGACCTCGAGGAGTCAGAGGGGTCCCCCAAGTTGGCCTCCGATGATGTCTCTTTCTCCAACATCCTGGAGAGTTTTAGGCAGAGAGGCGGCTGGTCATCCAAAACCCCCTCTGAGGAGGAGGAGTCTGTATTCCTTAAGGCCTTTGGGGCTCAACTGTCCGCCTCCTGGATGTCTCCACCCTTCGATGAGCTCCTAGATTTGATCTGTCGAAGGGCGTGGGAGACTCCTGACTCAATGGAACCTGTACCAAGATGCCCTAATAAATTTCTCTCAGCTCCCCCTGGGAAAGAGTTCCTGTCCAAAGGGGTTTCTGTGGATGCCATGGTGGTGGCAGCCACTCAGCAGGAAGTAGCTGAGTCTTCTTCCTCCGTCCATCCTCCTAACAAGGAGTCCAGGAGTATGGATCGGTACGGGAAGCGTACCCTCTCTTCAGCGACCTTCACATTTCGGTCTCTGAACTGTCTTTGTCATTTTACTCGGCTCCAGAGAGATCTCCTTAGAGAGTTAGTAGATACTCTAACGGGTAATGTACCTGAGGCGTTAGCACAGACGGTTAACACCCAGTTGTCTACTCTTGGCTCGATTGTCAACTCGTCCATGAGGCTCATAGCTTATGCAGCCGAGGGGGCGAGCAGGGCAGCTAGCTCAGGTGTAGCCCTTAGGAGGCAAGCCTGGATGCGCCTGTGTCATTTCGCGGAGGCCTTCAAGTCTTTCTTCACTGACACACCGTTTGATGGGTCCTCACTCTTTGGGACCAAAGTGAAAGACACCCTCACCAGATGCGAGCAAGAGGGAAAGACCCTGCCTGCCGTAGGGGCCCATTTTTCCCTCCCATCTAGGCCTTACCCCAAGGCTCAGAGGGGAGGAAAGATGTGGTTCAAAAAGTCACAGAAGTCTTTCCCTGCCGGTCAAGGTGAGTCCCCCTCCAGAGGCAGAGGAGAGGGTGGCTATTCTGGGAGACGCCGCCCTAGGGGCAGAGGAGGCCCTCACAATTCGGGAGACCGTGATTCCTTTCGCGGACCTTCCTATCATCGTCCCTGATGTATTGCCCGACTGTGCTATTCCGGAGCCAGTCGGGGGTGGCATTTCGTTGTACCCAGAAGCCTGGTCAAGTATCACTCAGGATCAATGGGTGCTTCGTATAGTTACCGGAGGTTATTCCATCCCCTTATTGTCAGACCCTCCTCCACCCAAGAGAATCCCAGAAGTTCCACCCAGTCAAAGGGATCACGCAACACTAGAAATTTCAATGTTGCTGGAAAAAGGAGTCATCCAACCTGTCCCCTCAGACCAGATCGAATTAGGGACTTACTCAAGACTCTCTTTGGTGCCGAAAAAAACAGGGGACCTGAGACCCATCTTGGATCTCAGCCGACTGAAGCGCTACATTCTAAAGTCCAAGATCCGAATGGTCACCCTTCAGTCTATTTTTCCGTTACTGGGAAAAGAGGTATGGATGTGCTCCATCTATCTCAAGGATGCTTACTACAATATCAAAATGGACAGGGCATCCAGGAGTCACTTACGCTTCCGGTTGGGAGCCAGTCATTTCCAGTTTCGTGCCCTGCCCTTTGGCCTCACCACAGCCCCCAGGGTGTTCAAGTGTTTGGTAGTGGTGACAGCTCACCTGAGACGTCAAGGATTCCAAGTGTTTCCATACCTGGACGACTGGCTCCTCACCGCCCCCACCAGGCATCTTCTCATTCAGGCCAGGGAAAAGACCATTGCCCTTTGTCATCAACTAGGAATTACCTTGAACTGGGGAAAGTCTGCCTTGCTGCCCTCGCAGCGTGTCACTTTTATAGGCGCAGAGCTAGATGCCGTTCATATGCAGGCGTTCCTGCCTCAAGAAAGGATAGAGGTGTTGCAGGGTCAGGTTTGCGCGTTGCTACCCCTCAAGAAGGTTCAGGCCAGATGGGTCCTACAGCTCCTGGGATCCATGGCAGCCACCATTATGTTAGTGCCCCTAGCCAGATTACACATGAGACTTCTGCAGTGGCTTCTCTCTGCTCAGTGGTCCTTTCAGAAACTTCCCCTGTCCCATTTGATCCTACTCACCGATCGGTGCAAACAGGACCTCTGTTGGTGGCTGCGTTCCACCAACTTGAACAAAGGGAATCCCTTTATTCCTATGACTCCGGTTGCCACGGTAACCATGGACGCCTCCCAGATTCGGGGGGGGGGCATTATCTTGGCAGGACGGTTCAAGGCACTTGGCAAGATCACGAGGTACATCTGCACATCAATCTTCTAGAGATGAGAGCGGTGTTACTGGCGTTGCAAGCACTACAGAGCTCTCTTCCCCTAGAAACGATTGCGATTCACTCGGACAACATGTCTGTGGTGTGGTACCTGAACAAGCAAGGGGGAACCAGGTCTTACCCCCTATGCAGAGAGGCCATGCGAGTGTGGCAGTGGGCAGTGTCTTCCTGATGGTTCCTAGTGGCAACGCACATTTACGAGTGGTCCCTGAACCGCCGAGTTGCAGAACATATTTTCAACAGGTGGGGTCAGTCTTGCTGCGACCTTTTTGCCAATCCCCACAATACCAAGTGCAGCAACTACTTCACTCTGATCCTCCCACAGGGGGAGTCACCCAGGGATGCTCTAGTGCACGATTGACCTCCTGGTCTGCTCTATGCTTTCCCTCCATTTCCTCTGCTACCAAGAGTGATCCAAAAAGCCATTTCCTCGGGAAGCAAGATGATTCTAATTGCCCCACACTGGCCTCGCCAAGTCTGGTTCTCCTTTCTTCATCAGTATGCAGTGGACAGTCCTTGGACTCTGGACCCAGCACCAGACCTACTGACACGCATGTCGGGACAGTCCCATCCCTCCCTGCGGACCCTCAGGTTGACAGCCTGGCTACTCCACTTCCATCTTTAGTCAGACTTCGTTTTTCACCTGAGGTAGTACACATTTTATCTTCTTCTCATAAATCTTCTACCAGGAAGATTTACTCCAGCAAGTGGAAAAGATTTTCGATTTGGGCTCAGGCCAAGGGACTGGATCCTTTCACAGCCCCCATCCCTGCTGTCTTAGATTTTTTATCCACACTTTTTTCAGCAGGGTTCTGCTCCTGCTACCATTAAGGTTCAGCTGGCCGCTATTTCTAATTTTCATACCTCTTACGAACTTTCTATCATGGCTCATAAGCTATGTAAGGCCTTTTTCAGGGACACCTTGTTGCTTCGGCCTCCTGTGTCAGAAGCTATCATACCATGGGATTTAAATTTTGTTTTACAGGCCCTGACTTCATTACCTTTTGAACCAGCTGCCACCTGTGAATTAAAATTTCTGTCTTGGAAGACTGCATTTTTAATAGCTATCACATCAGCCAGACGGGTGTCGGAGATTCAAGCATTGTCCAGCAAATCCCCGTAATTAATATTTTAATAAGGACAGGGTTTCCTTGAGACCTAATCCGTCCTTCCTTCTGAAGGTAACCTCTGCCATTAATCTCAATCAGTCCATTGAGCTGCCGGTTTTCTTTCCTCAATTTTCCAACAAGGTGGAGTTTAAGTTTCATCAGTTGGACCTGCACAGGCAGCTTCGTTTTTACTTACACAGGACAAAACAACTTCGTAAGTCTGACCAACTCTCTGTGTCCTTCTCAGAAAATAGAACAGGTTCCCCTGTTTTTAAGATTACAATTTCCAGATGGATTTCTGACTGCATCTTTTACGTTTACTCGTCAGCAGGCAGAGTTATCATTCCCCGTCAAGGCTCACTCCACCAGGGCTGTTTCTGCTTCAGTAGCTTATCATTCCAGACTATCCTTGGATGAAATTTGTGCTGCGGCCACGTGGGCTTCACCCCACACCTTCATTACTCATTACAAATTAGACGTGGCTTCTAGGGGCCGGGCTTCCTTTGGTTCCACTGTTCTCAGGAGCATCTTCCATTGAGCCTCCCAGGATAGGGGTGCTAGGGACGCTGTCCCGTGAGTAAGAATGTAGGCGAGATTGGACCACATAACATCTACAAGTTATGTACTCACCATAACGCTTGATGTATGTGTTCCATCTCGCCTCACATTCTTACGTTCCCTCCCACCTGTCCCCCCTCCTGGAGGATTTGGAGGCGACATTTGTCTTCAGTACCCTTCGGTATTGGTTATTTTTTCTTTGCTGCCCTGGTTAGTATCCTACTCTTCTGAACTGTGGTTGTGCATGAGGTGTGACTGAGTTGCTGCAAACTAGATCTGGGGTTATGTAGCAGTGCAACATGGGATACCAGGTTAGCCTAGCCAATTAGAGACTTCATACTAGAAAAATATAAGTTGGCCGAGTCGGAGCCGATGTTCGGCTCCAAACCCGTGAGTAAGAATGTGAGGCGAGATGGGCCACATACATAAAACGTTATGGTGAGTACATAACTTGTAGTTCACTTTGTCCCCTGTCGCCCAAACCCTAACAACAGATGCATCAGATTATGCATAGGGTCCCACCTGGCAGGGAAGTGCATTCAGGGCAAATGGAACCCAAGTCAAATGCACCTGCATATCAGTCAAAAAGAAATGTTAGCTGTACAGAATGCTCTGACAGCCTTCAAAAACCACATTCTTCCAGGACAGTTAATGATAAAGATGGACAACACCACTGTTGTGGTACATAAACAAGCAAGGGGGTACCCATTCTTACCCCCTCTGCAGACTAGCTATGGCTCTGTGGAACACAGCCTTGAGCTACTAAATGCATCTACAGGCTCAATTCCTGTTAGGAAAGCTAAATACACTGGCAGACGAACTAAGCAGACATCTCATGGACCCACACAAGTGGAAACTGGAACCAAAGACTTTTCAGTATGTTGATAAACAAATGGGGGAGCCCAGATATAGACCTGTTTGCCTCCCCCAGAACTACCAATTGGACAAATTCTGCACAAGGACTCCCCACAAACAAGCTTGGAAAGTGGATGCTCTGTCCTTCAGCTGGAAAAATCTATCAGTTTATGGCTTTCCTCCTCTGCCTCTCCTCTCCAAAGTACTACTAAAGATCAAAGAGGGCAAACCAAGTACAGTATTGATTGCACCAGACTGGCCACGCCAACACTGATACCCCCTCTTGCGCAGTTTGTCACTGCTGGCTCCATGGCACCTGCCTCAGACCCCTACCCTGCTTGACACAGCAGGAGAGCCAGATTCTGCACCCTCAGCTTCAAACCCTGAACCTGGCAGCCTGGCTAATTACCTCATCTCTCCGTTACCATCCCTCAGTAAACAAGTGTTGGATGTAATTTTGGAGGCAAGGAGGCCTAGTACTAGAAATTCTTATGCTGAAAAATGGAAAAGATTATGTGCCTGGAACCAAATTTAAGGGATGGGCACAGCAGCACCCAGTTTACCTCAGATTCTTCAATACTTAACTGAGATGCTTCACAAGGGCCTTTCTTTTTCCTCCATCAAAATTCACGCCTCAGCCATTTCAGCTCATTACAACACAAAGCCACCCCTCTTCTCTCATCCACTGATCAAGCAGTTGCTCAGAGGGGCCAAAAACTTAAGACCAGCCTGGGACCTTAACTTTGTATTGGAAAAACTCACTGTTCCTCCTCTTGAGCCAGCTGCAAGTGCAGAGTTAAAATTCCTTTCTTGAAAAACAGCCTTCCTTTTAGCAATCACTTCAGCAAGAAGGGTATCTGAATTACAGGCCCTTATGACAGTGAGCCTTTCATCATCTTTCAAGCTGACAGGGTGTCCCTCAGGACAAATCCCTCCTTCATGCCCGAGGTGGTATCCAGTGTGGCTCTTAATCGGTCCATTAATTTGCCAACCTTCTTTTCTAATCCACAGAACAAAGGGGAAAGGATACTGCACTCCTTAGATGTGCACAGACAACTTAGATTTTACTTGGACAGGACTGAACCTCAAAGGAAATCTGAACAACTGCTGGTGGCATTTGCTGCCGGGACAGAGGGGAAGGCTATTTCAAAGCAAACTATTTCTAAATGGATAGGCCATTGCATTAATTTCTGCTAGAAGCACCATGGAAAACATCCAACAGGGGATTAGACCCCATTCAACCAGGGCTGCATCTACCTCTACAGCCTTTCTCAGAGGTGTCCCTACCCAGGGACATCCTAGAAGCTGCTACCTTGAGTTCTGTACATACTTTAACCAAGCATTACCATTTACCAATTTTCTCTAAATCCAGAGCTGACTTTGCCACTGCAGTCTTGCAGGGCCTTATAGCTGGTCCTAATCCTATCTAAATTCCTCCTACCATCCTTAGCTTTGGGAGTCTACCCAAATGTGATGACTGCAATAATGAACCACGAAGAACATAGTACAGTATGTGTACACTTACCATAAATGTAGATGTCAGAGTGTATTCACTGTTGCAGTCCTGGTTACCCTCCCTCCAGCCCCCTGACTTTTTTTGGCTATGCCTCTACTCTCCTGTACTATGCTTAAAAAGCTTTTTGGTGTATTTGCTTTTTTGTTGGAGGTATAACCTTGTATGTATATATTTAATTGCTTCCCATTAGGGGGGCATCTGACATCTGGGGCAAGTAAAACTGATGTAATGGCGTCGGCTGCTTGCTTTATACCCCTGACTACCTGACGTCACGGAAGATGAGACAGCAACCGACATAGGACCAAAGACTTCGATAATCAGGTCAACTGAGGGCTACTGCAAGCAGATAACTCAAATGTGATGACTGCAACAGTGAATAAACTCGAACATTTACATTTATGGTAAGTGTATACAAAGTACAGTTGCGTACACTTACCATAAATTTAGATGTTCAAGTGTATTCACTGTTGCAGTCATTACATTTGGGTAATCTGCTTGCAGGTTGCTCTCAGTCGGCCTGATTAACAAAGTCTTGGGTCCTGCGTCGGTTGCTGTGCCTTTTTCCGTGACGTCAGGTCGTTAGGGGTATAAAACATGCAGCCCACACCATTACATAAGTTTTTCTTGCCCCAGATGTCAGGTACCCCCCCCTAATGGGAAGCAATTATAAATACAAAGGTATACCTCGAACAAAAAAGCAAATACACCAAAAAGGCTTTTAAGTGCAGTACAGGAAAGTAGAGGTTTAGCCAAAAGAAGTTAGGGGGCAGGAGGGAGGGTAACCGGGACTGCAACAGTAAATACACTTGAACATCTACATTTATGGTAAGTGTACACAGCTGTACTATGTTCGTGTTTCACTGTTGCAGTCATTACATTTGGGTAGATTCCCAAAGCTATGGTTGGGAGGAGTAGTTTAGATAGCATTAGGGCCAGCTATAAGGCCCTGCAAGACTGCAGTGGAAAAGCCAGCTCTGGATTTGGAGAAAATTGGCAAAAGATAATGCTTGGTGAAAGTATGTACAGAACTCCAGGTAGCAGCTTCTAGGATGTCCCTGGTTGGAACACCTCTGAGAAAGGCTGTAGGAAGTAGATGCAGCCCTGATGGAGTGAGTTCTGATCCCCTAGGGGGATAGGTTTTCCATGGTGCTTGTAGCAGAAATGAATGCAATGGCTTATCCATTTAGAAATGGTTTGTTTTGAAATAGCCTTCCCCTCTGCTCCTGCAGTAAATACTACCAGCAGTACAAATTTTGTTTGAGGTTTAGTCCTGTTCAAGTAGAATCTAAGTTGTCTGTGCACATCCAAGAAATGCAGTATCCATTCCTCTTTGTTCTGTGGATTAGGAAAGAAGGTTGGCAAATGAATGGACTGATTAAGAGCCACACTGGATATCACCTTGAGCATGAAGGATGGATTGGTTCTGAGTAACACCCTGTCTGCATGAAAGATTATGAAAGGCTCCACTGCCATAAGGGCCTGTAAATCAGATACCCTTCTTGCTGAAGTGATTGCTAAAAGGAAAGCTGTTTTCCAAGAAAGAAATTTTAAGTCTGCAGTAGCAGCTGGCTCGAAAGGAGGTAGGGTGAGTTTCTCCAATACAGCGTTAAGGTCCCAGGCTGAGGTTGGAGCTCTCCTGGGTGGTCTCAAATTTTTGGCCCCTCTGATGAACTGCTTGAGCAGTGGATGAGAGAAGAGGGGAGGTTCGGTGTTATAATGAGCTGAAATGGCTAAGGCATGGATTTTAATGGAGGAGAAAGACAGGCCCTTGTGAAGCATCTCAGTTAAGTATTGTAAAATCTGAGTTAACTTGGGCGCTGCTGTGCTCATCTCTTGAGATTGGTTCCAGGCACAGAATCTTTTCCATTTTTCAGCATAAGATTTTCTAGTACTAGGCCTCCTTGCCTCTAAGATGACATCGATCACAGGTTTGCTGAGGGATGGTAAGGTAGAGTTTAATTAATTAGCTAGGCTGCAAGGTTTAGTGTTGGGAGCTGAGGGTGCAGAATCTGGTTCTCCTGCTGAGACAGCAGGGGAAGAAGTCTGAGGCAGGTGCCATGGAGATAACCATGACACACTGCGCAGGAGGGGGTACCAGTGTTGGCGCGGCCAGTCTGGAGCAATCAAACTCATCCGTGGTTTGTCCTGTTTGACTTTTAGTAGTACTTTGGAGAGCAGAGGCAGTGGGGGGAAGGCATAGACTGATAGGTTTTTCCAGCTGAAGGACAGAGCATCCACTTTCCAGGCTTGTTTGTGGGGAGTCCTTGTGCAAAATTTGTCCAATTGGTAGTTTTGGGGGAGACAAACAGGTCTGTATCTGGGCTCCCCCATTCACTTGTCAACATGCTGAAAATCCTTGGTTCCAGTTTCCACTTGTGTGGGTCCATGAGGTTTCTGCTTAGTCCGTCTGATAGTGTATTTAATTTTCCTGGCAGGAATTGAGCTTGTAGGTGCACTTGGTAGCTCAAGGCTGTGTTCCACATTGCCATGGCTAGTCTGCAGAGGGGGTAAGAATGTGTTCCCCCCTGCTTGTTTATGTACCACATAACTGTGGTATTGTCCATCTTTACCATTAGTTGTACTGGAAGAATGTAGTCCTTGAAGGCTGTCAGAGCATTCTGTACAGCTAACATTTCTTTTTGATTGATATGCAGGTGCATTTAACTTGGGTTCCATTTGCCCTGAATGCACTTACCTGCCAGGTGAGTCCCCCATGCATAGTCTGTTAATGTGGTGGGAGGACTCTGCCCACCAAAGGAACTGTAGGCGTAGGCAAGGTATGATAGGAATCATTGTTTCTAGGCTGTGAGAATGTTGACTCCATAGGCTTTTTGGATACCACTGTAGTTTCCTTGTATGCAGTTTTGCATATGGAATTAGAAGAATGCAGGAGGGCATGAACCCCAAGGCTTTCAGTATTTGTCTTGCAGATAGCAGGGTTTTTGTGGCCACCTGTTTGAAGTAGGTTGTCAAATGAATTTGCTTTTCTGGCTTGAGGTAAGCCATCTGGGAAGTTGTATTCAAGTTTGCTCCCAGGAATGTAATTTGTTGACAGGGTACCAGTTGTGATTTATTTTCGTTTGTGGTGTACCCCAGACAAGTTAGAACCCTTTTTACAAAGGCCAGATGATTTAAAAGTATGCCCTGGCTTTCTGCCTGAATTAGACAATTGTCCAGATATGGGTATAATTGAATACTTATTTCCCTGTAAAATGCAATAACTGGAGTTAGGCACTTTGTGAATACCCTGGGCGCAGTAGATAAGCCAAAGGGCAGTGCAGAGAACTGAAAGTGCATGTAGCCTGCTTTGAAGTGTAGGTATCTTCTGCAAGATTCCCTGATTGGGATGTGCAGGTATGATTCTTTTAAATCTAGTGTTGCCAACCAGGAGTCTTTGACTAGCATAGGAAGTAATTGATGAAGAGTCAGCATCTTGAATTTTGGAATCTCCAGAACGGTGTCTAGAGTAGACAGATCCAGGATAAGACACCATGATTTGTCTTTTCTGGGTGCCAGGAAAAGTCTCAAATAGAAACCTTGTCTCTTTTCCTCTTCTGGTACCACTTGAATATCCCCCATGCTTAAGAGAGAAAGTACTTGTTTTTGGGCTTATGCCCACTGATTTGGGGGTAGATATGGCCGCCCACTTGGTGTTGGTAACATGTGGAAGTGAAATCTCTATCCCTGGGACACTATATTTAAAACCCATTTGTCCTGGGTAATGAGTTCCCAGTTCTTTGCATGAAGAGCAGTCTTTACCCCCAAAGGGGCAGTCAGAAGATAAGTGCTTGGAAATTTTAAAAAGAAGTCATTGAGACAGTTTACCATAGGGGAGAGTCTTGTTATTCCCAGACTTGGAAGTGGAGGCCCCCCATTGCTTAGTTCTGCGAGTCCCCTGGGACTGAAAGCTGGGTTTTTTGCTGTGTCTGGGTTTGACTTGAGAAGACCTGGAAGGGCCTGGAAAGGACCAATTCTTAGAGGGCCAGTGCCTACTAAATCTAGGAGGCTGAACTTGTAAAAAAATGTAATAGTTTGCATAGATTTAGCTTTATCTTCCACCTTTTTTAAGAACTACTTCAGCCTTGTTGCCAAACAGGCTGTCCTGATTTAAAGGAGCATCTAACAATTTAGCTTTAACATGATCAGGCAAAGATTGCTCCTGAAGCCAAGCATGCCTTCTAAGCACAGACCCAGTAACAGCAGCCCTGCAAGAGGTCTCTAAAGAATCAAAACCACATTGCAAAGTATGTTTTCCAACTTGTTCAGCAGAATGCATTAAATCCTGTAAGTCTTTATTTTCCACACAGTCAGGAATCAGCATAATTTTCTGTTTAAGCAGTCCAATAACATGTTGCTGATATTTTAACATATGAAATTGGCAGTTTAAAGGTCTAATGGCCAAGGTTGCTGAAGGGTAAACCTTTTTACCCTATCTATCCAGCGCCCTGGAGTCTATCAGAAGGGGTAGGATTTTTAGCAGTAGAAGCCTTAATGCCCTTGGGCCCCTGTGAAAGTCTCTGGATCTGCAATAGGATTTTTGAAAAGGAACTTGTGGGACTCTGGGGACCCTGTAGTATTTGTCAGGTTTACTGGGAGCAGGAGGCAGGGAATCAGGGGCCAAAATGGATTCTGAGAAAGCGTCATCAACAATGTCTAGTACAGGAGGAATAGCCAGAGGCCGGAGAAGGAAATCCCTAAGCCTCTTTTTTGAATCAGAAAATTCCTGCCTATCCCAGTGAAAATGCTCCCTTTTAGAGTATGTAAGGTTTCCCCAAAAGAAAAATCCTCAGGAGGGGAAGCAAAGGGAATAGTGTCCTCTGCATCAGAATCCTCATAAGTAGGTAAGGTCAAATCCAGGTCATCAGAAGAGTCAGAAAAAACAGAATTCTTATCAGATGATTCATAGTCAAGCTCAGCCTTAGGCCTCTTAGAAGGGGGGGGGGGTTGGCTACCCCTAATTAGAGTTATTCGATTTTCAGCCATTTTTATCATTTGTTTTTTAGGCATAGAGGCCTGAGCGTCGTTTTTTTTTTAGACATGGATCGAGATTTAGGCCGTAGTAATGAAGGAGGCGTCTATTTAATATGCAAGTCCGTAGGCCTGGATACACCCTCAGAAGCCGTTGCCTGCACAGCGGCTCCGGACCCATCCAAGGTAGAGACATCCGCGAGTTCCATAGCTGAAGTATCTTGTGGCATACCGGACTCCAAATAGATCTCAGTAGAGGCCTGTGACTCAGAAGTAGCGGGTATCAGGGGCTGCAAAAGTGCCTCACTGAGTACCGGTGAATTGGCGACTGGCTTAGGAGAAGCGTCGGCAGCAGTTTTGGACCTCAACAGCCTGTCTCTGTCTTTATCTTTGCGTTTTTTTGGAATCCCGGTAGTCTGATGGGTAACAGACGACATTTCTGGATAATTAAACCAAGAACTGAAACAAAAATATACCGACAATGGATAGTGCGCTGATTAAATAAAGCACAAAACCAACAGCAAGGTACGTCGTTGTTCGGGCCTAGGCAAGGAATGCAGAACGAACAAAAATATTTGAGGTATTTGCTTTCCGCAAGTAATGCAGTTATTAACTTTTACTGACATCGGTAAGGAGCATGAAAAAGTTTCCCCAACAGTGTACTTAGCTTTTAGTTGAAAGCTTCAGTTCTGAAACTCGAAAATGAAAATTTCAGGAGTCAGCCGACCGGCACTTGCGAACTGCTTCTGCTTCGGGCACTGCACAGCAAGAAAGATTGATGTAATGGCGTCGGCTGCATGTTTTATACCCCTGATGACCTGATGTCATGGAAGAAGGGACAACAACCGACGCAGGACCCAAGACTTTGTTAATCAGGCCGACTGAGGGCAACCTGCATGCAGATTACCCAAATGTAATGACTGCAACAGTGAAACACAAAGAACATCTGTACTTTATCCTGCCATGGGTAGCCCTCAGTCAGCCCGAATATCAGAGGCTTAGTATTTCTGCATCGGTTGCTGTCGCTCCAGAACTGACGTCAAGTCATCAGTGGTATAAAATCAGGAAGCCGACACCGTTACATCAGCTTTCTTGCCGAGGAGCTCGAAGCAGAAGCAGTTCGCACGAGTGACGGTCGGCCGCTACCTGAGTTTTCGTTTCCGAATTGAAGTTGAAGTCTTCTAAAGCTAAGTACCCTGTTGGGGATCCTTTTTTCTTGCTCTAACCGATGTCCAAAAAAGTTAACAATCGTCTCGCCTGTGGAAAGCAAATAGAATACCACACCAAGACTTCCATTCTTACTGCATCACCTGTTTAGGCTCAGACAAGGACATTCCTAACTGTCGTTTTTCTGCTTTGTTCAGCACCAGAACTATACATCGTTGGGCCTTTATTGTAACAACCAAGTACTAAGCAGCACAAACCAGGAAATAATATCAGGATTCACAGCAATAGGGCAACACACAGAAGTACCACAGAAGTCACAGGAAAATAGTTAAATTTAAAAATTTAAAAATTTAAATTAAAAATTTTAAAAATTTAAAAATTTAAAGTTAAAACGCAAGCTCACAGGACTTGAGTTCAATCACTCACATTATATTAAAATTAAAAATAAAAATAGACAATCATAAAATCAGCCAGTTGTTAGCCTATCATCTAAATAAACACTAGCCACTACCTGATATAAACAAGTACAAAACACAAAACAGTTAGAGTGCGTTTTAACTTTAAATTTTTATTCATGGTTCAAGGTGTGCCTGATTGGTTAATTGAACCTTTGACTGAATACTGCTGGATATTTAAGCTGCTGTTCAGTTAAATGTAGTTTGTAATACTTTTTGTCTGAGGAAGTCTGTGTACACCACAGACGAAAAGCGCTTCATTAAATTCAACTTAAATTTAACTTTATTTTCCTGTGACTTTTGTGGTACTTCTGTGTGTTGCCCTATTGCTGTGAATCCTGATATTATTTCCGGGCCTTTATTGTAGCTAGATATTTTCGCTCTCAGTCCTCAAATTCCAATATGGCTTCGGTAAGCCATCTGACTGCCCATCTTCCGAAAAAATGTAAGGATAAAGACAGACCGCACAGGTCCAAAACTGCCGACGACGCTTCCATTAAGCTAGTTGTCAGTTCTCCGGTCCTCATTGAGGTGCTTTCACAGCCCCTGATGCCCGCTTTTGTGGATTCACAGACCGCTACCAAGACCCTTTCAGAGTCCAGTATGCCGCAAGACTCTTCTTCAACTAAGGATCCTGTGGATGTCTCTACTTTGGATAGGTTCAGAGCCGGTGAGCAGGCACCAGCTTCCGAGGAAGTTCTTTGCACTACCGATATTCGACACAAACCAACAACTTCTTTCACGCCTTCAGTTCTTTCTGAAACTACCGAGTTTCTAAGGCCCAGGGTACGAACTACGCCCAAAAAACCAATGACCCAAGCTCAGGCATCTGCTTCCATATTTCAATCTCAAGATGCTTAAAATGGCGGAAGACCTTATATTTATTAGGGGAAGCCAGGCTACCCCTTCCAAAAGAAAGAGACTTGTCCCCAGTAGTTTTATCTGAACAGGAGTCCGATGACTCTGATGCTTCTGAATATGAAGGCATGCAAACCCCTCTCTGCTTATGAGGATTCTGATGCAGGGGAATCCATTCCTTCTGCCTCTCCACCCGTGGAGTTTTCATTTGGTGAAACCCTACATACTTTAAGGGCGCATTTCCAATGGAAATGTCAGGACTATCCTCAGTCAAAAAAAGAGACTCAGAGATTCTTAGATTTGCCACAGCACAGACCTTTAGCCATTCCTCCTGTCCTGGATGTTATGGATGATGTTTTTATGGAATCCATTTGGACTCCTAACACCCTTCCTCCTGCTCCCAGGAAATCTGACAAGTACTACAGAGTCCCTGACTCTCAAATTCCTTTTCAAAAATCCTACTGCTGACCCAGAGGTCATCTCCCAAGGACCTAAAGGAATTACAGCAACCTTAGCTAAGAATCCCAACCCCTCAGACAGGGATTTCTGAGCTTTAGACAGATGGGGTAAAAAAAGTATACACCTGTGCAACTCTTGCTATTAGAGCACTAAATTGTCAGTTCCACATGTTGAAATAGCAGCACACCATGGAACTCCTCAAACAAAAATTATCTTCCTTTCTTGCTTGTGCAGACAATAAAGAATTCTAAGAGCTTATGCATTCTGCAATCCGTTACTAAGCATACCTTGCAATGTGGTTTTGACACCCTAGAAGCATCTTGCATGGCAGCAGTAACTAGTTTTGTCCTTAGAAGGCATGCTTGGCTTAAGGAACAGACCTTGCCAGACCATGTCAAATCAAAATTATCAGACGCACCATTGAACAAAGACAATTTGTTTGGCACCAAGGCAGAAGAGGTCTTAAAAAAAGATGGCAAAAAAAGCTAAATCTATGCAGACAGTTGGACTTTTTACAGGTCTGGTCTCCAAGGTTCAGTAGGCATTGCCCCTCCAAGCACTGGTCCTTTCCAGCTCCCTCCAGGCCAGCTCAGCCCAGACCCAGAGGAAGCAGATCCCTCCCCCCGACTGCAGTCCCAGGGAATGCAGAGATCTAAGCAATGGAGTTCCTCCTCATCAAAAACAGAGAGTGCTAAGCCACCCTCTTATTGTAAGAATTCACAATGACTGTACACCTCCACCTCTTACCTCTGCTCACCTGCTTGTGCCTCTAGGAGGAAAGCTCTCATTCCATGCAAACAACTTAGTCTTTATTACCAACAACCGATGGATCCTCAACATGGTGTCCCAGGGATCCAAATTTTATTTTCACACTCTGCCAACCCCAAAAGGGTTCCCAGATCTTCCTCCAAACCAGTGGACAGAGGCCAAAACGCAAGTCCATTCCCTGCTCTCCATGAGGGCAATATAGCATGTACCTGCAGAACAGATAGGCCAAGGTTTCTATTCCAGACTCTTCTTGGTACCCAGAAAAGAGGGCACCTGGCACCCAATCCTAGATCTATCCATCCTAAACACCTTTGTGGTGATACCAGAATTAAAAATGCTCACCCTCCAGCATCATCATCTTGTGCTTTCCAAGAATGCTTGGTTAGCCACCCTAGACCTAAAAGAGCCCTACCTACACATCCCAGTCAGGGAATCTTGCAGGAAGTATCTGTGTTTCAGGGCAGGATCTATTCACGTTCAGTTCTCTGCGCTTCCCTTTGGCTTATCCACTGCTCCCAGAGTTTTCACAAAATGCCTGACTCCAGCCATTGCTTTTTTGCAGACAAATATTCAAATTTACCCCTACTTAGACGATTGCCTGAATCAGGCAGTCAGTCAGGAAAAGCTGTTACAGCACCTGACCTTTGTAAGGACCTACTGACCTCCCTGAAGTATACTATCAACGAAAAGAAATCAAAACTAGTTCCCAAACAAAAAAAATGTATTCTTGGGAGCAAGCCTGGACACAGCATCCCAGGTGGCGTTCCTTACTCCAGAAAAACAAGCCTTACCTGACTGGCTATTTCTCTCAACTAGCCACCAGAACCCAGTTATCTACAAGGAAAATCCTGCAAGCTCTAGGGTTCATAGCATCCTGCATTCTACTCATTCCATATGCCAGATTGCATATGAGGAAACTACAGTGGTCCCTAAAAAGCCTTTGGTGTCAGCACTCTCAAGACTTAGAAACTGTCATACCGATGATACCCTAAGGAAAGATTTTCCTTGTTGGGCAGCAGCATGCAACCACAACAAGGGACTTCCCTTCTCACAACCCCACGCTGCCCAGACCCTCGCCACAGACGCATCAGACTATACCTGGGATGCACCCCTGAATGGCAGGTGCATTCAGGGCCATTGGAGCCCAAATCAAATACATCTGCACATCAACCAAACAGAGATGCTAGCTGTTCAGCATGCCCTGACAGCTTTCAGACCCCTACTCTCCTCGGGGCCTCTACTGATCAAAACTGACAACACCACAGTGATGTGGTATATTGACAAGCAGGGAGGGACTCTCTCTTATCCTCTCTGCAGGCTCACCATGACCCTTTGGCACACTGCCTCAACCATGCAGATACAACTGCTAATACAATTCCTGCCAGGTTCCCTAAACTCTTGCAGACAACTTGAGCAGATACCTGCGAGATCCACATGAGTGGCAGCTAGACCACAGAACCTTCACCCTTGTAACCCAGAAATGGGGCACCCCGAAGGTGGACCTCTTTGCCTCCCACTCCAATCAGCTCAGCAAATTCTGCACCAGGAAACCTCACAGCAAGGCCTGGAAAGTGGATGCTCTATCCTTCCAATGGGTAAACCTCTCGTTCTATGCATTTCTCCCTCTACTACTCATTTCAAGATTACTGCTCAGAGTAAGGGAGGAAAAACCAAGGGCAATCCTGATTGCCCCAGACTGGCCATGCCATAACTGGTACCCACTTCTGCACAGCCTGTCCACCCCCGACACCAATGTGCCTCCCTCAGATCCCAACACTCGTGATCCAGAAGAATGGAGAATTCATGCATCCCCAATTGCAGACCCTGAACATGGCAGCCTGGCTTATTCCCTGACCTCTCCTCAAGCTGCCAGCCTAAGCAAACAAGTCCTAGATGTTATGCATGAGGCCAGATGTCCCAGCACTAGAAAATCCTATGCTGACAAGTGGAAAAGGTTTTGCACCTGGATCCAGGCTAAGGGAGCCAAAACAGCACAGCTCTCCCTACCTCTCATCCTGGATTACCTAGCAGACCTACTACACAGGGGGTCTATCCTTCTCTTCTATTAAAATTCATGCCTCTGCCATCTCTGCTCATTACAGCATAGAGCCACCTCTCTTCTCACATCCTCTCATTAAGTGGTCCCTAAGAGGGGCTAACAACTTAAGGCCAATCAGAAGAACTCCTACCCTAGCTTGAGACCTTAACTTTGTGTTGGAAAAGCTCACCCTTTCCCCCCTTTGAACCCGCAGCTTCAGCAGACTTAACATTCCTCTCTTGGAAAACAGCCTTGCTTCTGTCTATCACTTCAGCTAGAAGAGTTTCAGAGCTACAAGCACACATAGCAGTAGAGCCCTTCCTCATTTTCCATGCTGACAGGGTCCCCCTCAGGAGTAACCCATCCTTCATGCTTAAAGTAGTGTCCAATGTGGCTCTCAACCAATCAGTTCATTTGTAAAACCAAAAGTAAAAAATGTGGAAAAAAACAGCACAGTGGCAGGAAAGAGAACCAGCTTTATTCATGACTAAGCACTTTCACTTTCAAATCCTAGGCATCAGAGTCACTAAACATACACATCACTTCCTTTTTATAGTAAAATACACATGACATCATCAGTCACTTAACATGTACATCACTTCCTATTTACATTAAAATACGCATGACATCAGACATATAAAAACTCAATCGTTGCAATTCTGGTTTAAAATCCTGTGCAGTATAATTGTATTAAATATAAAACCTGTATTAAACATGTTAAAAGTACTAAAATGATTTGTAAACCACCCTTTTGACATAATTAAAGAATACAGACTAGCTGAATTAAATATTAAAAGACTTCTATTTGAGAAGGGGTACAATAGAAATATTGTCATTAATACCTGGAGAACTCTTAACATTGTGTCAATTGCTATTTTGTTTCTCTTAGTTCTAAAATCACCTTAGTACTGCCACCTCTTCTCCTTTTCTTCACTATGTCAGTAATGAAAAAAAGAAACCTCTTAAAATTCTGACATATGACAGAATGTCTATAAAGGGCAATACTTGTCGTCTTATTTTTAATGTCCCTCACATGCTCGGCAATTATATCTTTCAATCTCCGTATGGTTTTACCAACATAGAATGCCGAGCATGTGGAACATGTTGCTAGGTGTACAACACTTGTAGTATTACATGTTCCTCTACCAGGACATGACATAGTGTGGGGAGAGCCGTCCACAACTACATAAGGGCCATCGTTAATATACTTGCAGTAATTGCAAGAACTGCACTTGTACATCCTAGAGACATGCCCCCTGTCCTGATCGATCTCTCGCAGTTCAATTATTATAACCAAGAGAGAGATCTTGAGAAAGAGGTCTACACTCTATCGACCGATTTTATCATTAGAATCTAACGTGGCTGAGCCCGGTAAGAAACATGCAGTGGGCGGTAGTGTTATGGTATTAAAGTATAATCTGGATTGCCCCAGGCTTGTCAGGATTTTAAACACTGCTTGGAAAAATTTCTGTGATCTTAAACAGAGGTTAGGTGTAGCACCAAAGGTGGTATACAGTAGAGGAAGTAATTTCAAGGATCTTCTTGAATTGTGAGAGATAGATCAGGACAGGGGGCATGTCTCTAGGATGTACAAGTGCAGTTCTTGCAATTATTGCAAGTATATTAATGATGGCCCTTATGTAGTTGTGGACAGCTATCCCCGCACTTTGTCATGTCCTGGTAGGTAAGCATGTAATACTACAAGTGTTATATACCTAGCAACATGTTCCACATGCTCGTCATTCTATGTTGGTATAACCATATGGATATTGAAAGATAGAATTGCCGAGCATGTGAGGGACATGAAAAATAAGAAGACAAGTAGTGCCCTTTATAGACAATGTTCTTTGTGTTTCACTGTTGCAGTCATTACATTTGGGTAATCTGCTGGCATTTTGCCCTCAGCCAATCTGAATAACAAAGTCTTGGGTCCTGCATCGGTTGCTGTCTCCTCTTCCATGACGTCAGGTCATCAGGGGTATAAAACATGCAGCCAACACCATTTTAACCAGTCTTTCTTGCCGCGCAGTGCCCGAAGCAGAAGCAGTTCGCAAGTGCCGGTCGGCCGACTCCTGAAATTTTCGTATTCGAGTTTCAGAACCGAAGTCTTCAAACTAAAGCTAAGTAACCCCATTGGGGAAACTTTTTCTTGCTCCCTGATGTCAGTAAAAGTTGTTAATTGCATTACTTGTGGGAAGCAAATACCTCATAATGATTTTCATTTGTACTGTATTCCTTGCCAAGGCCCTGATCACAACGTGCCTTGTTGTCGGTTTTGTGCTAAATTTAACCAATGCACTATTAAGCGTCTGTATATTTTTGCTTCTAAATATTTTGATTCAAGTTTTAACTACCCTGAAATGTCGTCGGTTAGCAATCCGACTACCAGGGTTCACAAAAAACGCAAGGAAAAAGACAGAGACAGACCGTCGAGGTCCAAAACCGATGAAGGTTCTCCTAAGCCAGTCCCTGGTACTCAGTAAGGCGTTTTCGCAGCCCCTGATACCCACTACTTTTGAGTCACAGGCCTCTACCGAGACCCATTCGGAGTCCGGTATGCCGCGAGATTCTCAGAGTATTGAACCCGCGGATGTCTCTCTCTTGGATGGGTCTGGAGCCGCTGAGCAGGCGCCTGCTTCTAAGGGTGTTTTCAGGCCTCAACATTTTTATATTAAACCGACGCCAGCAACAAAAACAAGGTCAAAAGCAACTTCTATGTCTAAAAAACAGACGCACGAGCCACGTGCCTAAAAAACAGATAATAAAAATGGCTGAGGATTTAATTACCTTGATCAGGGGTTCCCTACCCCTCCCCCCCTGATAAGAGGCCTAGGCAAGGCACTGATTATGAATCTTCAGATCAAGTTTCCATTTCTTCTGATCAGGAATTTTCTATTCCACCCTATGAGGATTCTGATGCAGAGGAATCCATCTCATCTGCATCTCCTCCTGAGGATTACTCTTTTGGAGAGACTTTGCATACTTTAAGGGAACATTTTCACTGGGAGAGTCAGGGCTTCTCTGAATCAAAATAGAGGCTTAGGGATTTCCTTCTTCTTCCTCAGCGTAGGCCTTTGGCAATACCTCCTGTATTAGACATTGTTGTTGATGTGTTCTCAGAATCGAGCATGGCTCCTAGTAATCCAGACAGATATTACAGGGTTCCTGACTCCCACAAATTTCTTTTAAAAAATCCTGCTGCTGATCCTGAGACTATTTCTCAGGGTCCCAAGGCTTCTACAGCTAAAAATCCTACCCCTTCTGATAGAGACTCCAGGGTGCTGGATAGATGGGGTAAAAACGTTTATACGTCTGCAGCCTTGGCACTCAGGGCTTTAAACTGCCAGTTTCATATGCTTAAATATCAACAGCATGTTATGGGCTTACTTAAACAGAAAATGATGTTGATTTCTGATTCTGTGGAAAATAGAGTTACAGGATTTATTGCATTCAGCAGAACATGTTGGAAAGCATACTTTGCAAAGTGGTTTTGATTCCTTGGAGGCCTCTTGTAGGGCCGCCTTTACTGGATCTGTGATTAGAAGGCATGCCTGGCTCAAGGAGCAAAATATGCCTGTTCCTGTTAAAGCTAAATTGTTGGAGGTCCCTTTGCAGCATGATACTGTGTTTGGTAATAAGGCAGAAGAGGTTTTAAAGAAAATGGAAGACAAAGTTAAATCTATGCAAACTGTAAAAGATTTCTTGCAAGTGCAGCCACCCAGGTTCAGTTTGCACTGGCCTACTAAAAATTGGTCCTTTCCTCTGTCCAACAGAGCCACTCAGGGCAAACCCAGGCGCTCAAAAGGCTCCAGATATCAATCACAGGGTTCTTACAGGTCAAAGCAATGGGGTGCCACCACCTCCAAATCCGGAGGAAACAAAGGACAACTCTACAGTAAGCAGTCTCAATGACTTTCCTCTACCATCTCCAAACACTTATCTTTTGGCAGCCCCCTTGGGGGGAAAACTAGCACTTCATGCTCAAAATTGGCAGTTAATTACCCAGGACAAGTGGGTACTAAACATAGTATCCTAGGGGTACAGATTTAATTTCCATACTTTGCCAGTTCCAAACGGATGGCCGGATCTGCCACAAAACCAGTGGGCAGATGCACAGAAACAAGTCATGTCCCTCATGGATGTGGGGGCTGTTCTGCCAGTACCAGAAAAGGAAAAAGGACAAGGATTTTATTCAAGACTTTTCCTGGTACCCAGAAAAGACAATTCATGGTGTCCAATACTGGACTTATCAATTCTGAACACGTACCTGGACATTCCAAAAATCAAAATGCTGACTTTACAACAGCTACTGCCTATGCTAGGCAAGAATACTTGGTTAGTAACTCTAGACTTAAGATGAATACCTGCATATCCCAATAAGAGAATCATGCAGAAGATACCTCTGCTTCAGAGCAGGTTATTTTGCAATACCAATTCTCTGCAGTGCCCTTTGGCTTATCTACTGCGCCCAGGGTCTTTACAAAGCGCCTGGCACTAGTAATTGCATTCTGCAGACAAAGAAGCATCCAAATTTATCTGGATGATTGTCTCATTCAAGCAGAGGACAAGGACACTCTTCTTCAACATCTGGCGTTTGTAAAAAAAAAAAAAAAAAAAAAGCTTCTAGCATGCCTAGGGTACACCATAAATGAAAAGAAATCACAACTGGTACCCTCTCAAATTACATTCCTGGGTGCAAGCTTGAATACAACTGTCCAGATGGCTTACCTCACGCCAGACAAACAAAGACAACTGACAACATACTTCAAACAAATGGCGACAAAAACCCAGTTATCTGCAAGACAAATTCTGCAGGCTTTGGGGTTCATGGCATCCTGCATTCTACTAATTCCATATGCGAGACTACGTATGAGGAAACTTCAATGGTACCTAAAAAGTTTATGGAGTCAAACTTGTCACAGCCTGGAAACATTGATTCCTCTCATTCCCTACCTGCAACAGGAGTTTCTTTGGTGGGCAGAGACATGTCACCAAAACAAGGGACTGTCATTCACTCTATCCCTTGCCACCCAAACCCTAACTACAGACGCATCAGACTATGCTTGGGGGGCCCACCTGGCAGGGAGATGCATTCAGGGCAAATGGAGCCCAAACCAAATGCATTTGCATATCAACCAGAAAGAAATGCTAGCCATTCAGAATGCTCTGACAGCCTTCAAGGACTTACTTCATCCAGGACAACTACTGATAAAGATGGACAACACCACAGTTATGTGGTACATAAACAAGCAGGGGGGTACATATTCCTACCCACTTTGTAGACTAGCCATGGCCTTGTGGAACACAGCCTTGACTTTCCAAATACATCTTCAAGCACAATTCCTGCCAGGAAAGCAAAATACTTTGGCAGATGACCTAAGCAGAAATCTTATGGACCCGCACAATGGAAACTGGATCCACAAATCTTCAGCATGATAACACAGAAATGGGGGAGCCCAGACATAGATCTGTTTGCCTCTCCCCAAAACTATCAGTTGGACAAATTCTGCACAAGAACTCATTACAAAAAAGCATGGAAAGTGGATGCTCTATCCTTCAGCTGGAAAAAAACTATCAGTCCATGCCTTTCCCCCTCTTCCTCTACTCTCCAAGGTCTTACTAAAAGTCAGACAGGAAAAACCAAAAATGATCCTAATTGTTCCAGACTGGCCTCGCCAGCACTGGTACCCGCTTCTAAGGAATACGTCATTCCTTCCTCCGTAGTACTTGCCTCAAACGCCTCATCTACTGACTCTGCAGAACTTTCAAATTCTACATACTTAGCTCCAAACTCTGAATCTTGCAGCATGTCTCATCAACTAATTATTCAAATCACATCTCTCAGTAAACCTGTGATGGATGTCATTTTAGAAGCCAGAAGGCGTAGTACTAGAAAATCTTTTGCTGATGAATGGAAGCGATTCTGTGCTTGGAACCAAGCACAAGGAATAGACACAGCAAAGCCCAATATTCCTCAGATTTTACAATACTTAACTGAGATGCTTGACAAGGGCCTATCTTTCTTCAATAAAAATCCATACCTCTGCCATCTCGGCTCATTACGACACAGAGCCTCCCCTCTTTTCTCATCCACTGCTTAAACAGAATCTCAGAGGGGCCAAAAATTTAAGACCTCCCAGGAAAACACCAACTCCTGCATGGGACCTCAATTTTGTGCTGGAAAAACTCACACTGCCTCCTTTAGAATCAGCAGCAACTAAGGATATAAAATTTCTATCTTGGAAGACAGCTTTCCTTTTGGCAGTCACTTCAGCAAGAAGGGTTTCAGAACTACAGGCTCTCATGGCAGTGGAGCCTTTCATTATAGTTTACCTGGACAGAGTGGCCTTCAGAACCTATCCTTCTTTTATGCCTAAGGTGTGGTATACAGCATGGCTCTTAACCAGACCATTCACCTGCCAACATTTTTCCCAAATCCGCAGAACAAGGAGGAGCGGATTCTGCATTCATTGGATGTGCACAGACAACTAGGATTCTACTTAAACAGGACAAAATCTCTAAGAAAGTCTGAGAAACTGCTGGTAGCATTTGCTGCAGGATCAGAGGGGAAGGCTATATCAAAGCAGACTGTTTCTAAATGGATAAGCCACTGCATCCGTTTCTGCTACTTGCACCATGGTAAACCTGTGCCCAAGGGGATCAGATCCCATTCCACCAGGACTGCCTCTACTTCAGCAGCTTTTCTCAGAGGGGTGCCAACCAAAAGACATTCTAGAAGCTGCTACTTGGAGCTCTGTTCATACTTTCACAAAGCATTATCATTTACCTCTCTTTCTAAATCCAGGGCAAGCTTTGCCACTGCAGTCCTGCAGGGCCTTATAGCTGCTCCTAATGGTGTTTAGTTCCATCCTCCCGTCCATAGCTTTGGGATGCTACCCAAATGTAATGACTGCAACAGTGAAACACGAAGAGCATAGTACAGTTGTGTACACTTACCATAAATGTAGATGTTTATATTCACTGTTGCAGTCCGGGTTACCCACCTGCCATCCCCCATTCTATATCTTTTCTTTCCTTCACTATACTCAAAAGCCTTTGTGGTGTATTTGCTTTTAGTTGAAGGTAAATTTTGTGTTTCTAAAAGTGCATTTATATATTTACAGTTTATTTATATATATTTTTGCTCCCCATTTGGGGGGCACCTGACATCTGGGGCAAGAAAAACTGATTTAAAATGGCGTCGGTTGCATGTTTTATACCCCTGATGACCTGACGTCATGGAAGAGGAGACAGCAACGGATGCAGGACCCAAGACTTTGTTATTCAGGCCGACTGAGGGGAAAGTGCCAGCAGATTACCCAAATGTAATGACTACAACAGTGAATACACTCGAACATCTACATTTATGGTAAGTGTACACAACTGTACTTTCTGTCATATGTCAGAATTTTAAGAGGTTTCTTTTTTTCATTATTGACATAGTGAAGAAAAGGGGAAGAGGTGGCAGTACTAAGGTGATTTTAGAACTAAGAGAAACAAAATGGCAATTGACACAGTGTTAAGAATTCTCCAGGTATTAATGACAATATTTCTATTGTACCCCTTCTCAAATGGAAGTCTTTTAATATTTAATTCAGCTAGTGTGTGTTCTTTAATTATGTCAAAAGGGTGGTTTACAAATCGTTTTAGTAGTTTTAACATGTTTAATACAGGTTTTATATTTAATTCAATTATACTGCACAGGATTTTAAACTAGAATTGCAACGACTAAGTTTTTATATGTCTGATGTCATGTGTATTTTAATGTAAATAGGAAGTGATGTATATGTTAAGTGACTTTGATGATGTCATGTGTATTTTACTACAAAAAGGAAGTGATGTGCATGTTTAGTGACTCTGATGATGCCTAGGATTTGAAGGTGAATTCTCTTAGTCATGAATAAAGCTGGTTCTCTTTCCTGCCACTATGCTGTTTTTTCCACTGTTTTTATTTTTTATTTTTGGTTTTATTAGTGATTTTCACCCCGGTGAGGTGGAATTTGTGTGT
This sequence comes from Protopterus annectens, assembly GCF_019279795.1. Taxonomy (NCBI): domain Eukaryota; kingdom Metazoa; phylum Chordata; order Ceratodontiformes; family Protopteridae; genus Protopterus; species Protopterus annectens. The sequence continues at coordinate 440,181,787 of NC_056745.1, forward strand.
TGAATCCGTTCATTTGACCACCTTTTGCACTAACCCACAAAACAAGGCGGAAAGGATTCTGCACTCTCTAGATGTCACAGGCAGCTCAGATTGTATCTGGGTAGGGCTAAATCTTTTAGAAAAACTGACCAATTGCTTGTCAGCTTCGCAGCAGGGGCAGAGGGCAAGGCCATATCCAAACAAACAATCTCCAAATGGATAGCACACTGCATCCATTTCTGCTACAAATAGCACGGGAAACTGCCCCCAAAGGTGGTCCGGACGGATTCCACCCGGGCAACCTCCACCTCTGCAGCTTTTCTCAGAGATGTCCCCACCAGGGACATCCTTGAGGCTGCAACATGGACTTCTGTTCATTCCTTCACCAATTATTGCAACCTGCCTGTCTCCTCCAAATCCAAGGCAGGTTTTACCACTACAGTCTTGCAGGGCATCCTAGCTAGCCCCCAGTCTTCTTGGCTACTTATACCATTTTCTTCAGCTTTGGAAATCAACCCAAGTGGGATGGCGGCAACCGTGAAACACGAAGAACATAGTACAGGAGTTCGTGTTTCACTGTTGCAGTCATTACACTTGGGTTATCCTGCTGGCAGGCTACCCGCAGTCGGCCCGAGTTCCAAAGTCTTGGTCCGACATCGGTTGATGTCGCCTCTTCCCTGACGTCAGTGCACCAGGGGTATAAAAGATGCAACCGACGCCATTTTCTCCAGTCTTTCTTGCCGCGCGGTGCCCGAAGCAAAAGCAGTTCGCAAGTGTCAGTCGGCCGACTCCTGAGATTTTTGAAATAAAGTTTCAGAACCAAAGTCTTCAGTAAAGCTAAGTACCCCGTTGGGGAAACTTTTTCTTGCTCCACACCGATGTCAGTAAAAGTTAACAATTGTATTTCTTGTAGGAAGCAAATAACTCATAAGGATTTTCACTCCTACTGTATTCCTTGCCTAGGCCCTGACCACGACGTTACTAGTTGTTGGTTTTGTGCTAGATTCAACAAATGCACTATGGGCGGCACAGTGGTGCAGGTGCAGTTATTAGCCTCACAGCAAGAGGTTCTCGGGTTCGATTCGGCGATGGGGGCCTTCTGTTGTGTGTGCATGTTCTGTCTGTCTGTGTGTGTGTTTTTTCTCCTCGTACTACTCGGTCTCCTCATTCCAAAGACATGCATCCTGGAGCATTTCTCCCGGGCCTCCGCGCTGAAAGGCTCTGTGGAACCTAGTCGGACTTTCCCGGTCAACAAATGATAAATAAATAAATAAAATAAAATAAAATAAATGTCTGTTTGATTTTGCCTTACATTACTTTGACCGAAGGTTTAACTATATAATGCCGTCGGAACAACTGATGACCGGAATTCATAAACGCAAGGACAAGGAAAAGGACAGGCATCCGAGGTCCAAAACTGACGACGAAGCCTCTTCTAGCCCAGTCGCCGGTTCTCAGTGACGTGCTTTCGTAGCCCCTGACACCCGCTACCTCAGAGCCACAGGCCGTATCCGACTCCCATGTGGAGACAACTAGGCCTCTGGATACTCAAGGTATTGGGCCTACGGAAACTATTCCCTCAGATGGGTCCGGAGCCACTGAGCAGGCATCAGCTTCTGAGGGTGTTTTCAGACCTTCACAGCTTACTATTAAGTCCTCTGCAACAGCCAAGGTACAGTCAAGGACACCAGTAAAGACAAGGAAACAAGTACAGCATTCTCCTGGACAGTCATCCATGCCAAAGAAACAGATGCTTAAAATGTCCGAAGACTTAATTACTTTGATCAGAGGATCCCATCCCCCTCCTGAAAAAAGGCCTAGGCAAGACATTGATTATGATACCTCTGACTAGGTTTCTATTTCCTCTGATTCCTCTTCAGATCAGGGTTATTCCCTCCCTCCCTGTGAGGACTCTGATGCTGAAGAATCTATACCTGCAGCCTCTCCACCTGAGGATTATTCTTTTGGGGAAACTCTGCACACCATGAGAGAACATTTCCACTAGGAGAGCCAGGATTATTCAGAATCCAAGAAAAGGCTCAGAGATTTTCTTTTATTGCCTCAGCACAGACCCCTAGCTAATCCCCCCTGTGCTTTATATTGTTGATGATGTTTTCTCTGAATCCAGTCTGTCTCCTGATTCTTTACCCCCTGCACCAGTCAAGCCAGACAGGTATTGCAGGGTCCCTGACTCTCATAAATTTCTTTATAAAAACCCTGCTGCTGACCCAGAAACAATGTCACAGGGTCCCAAAGGGGTTAAGGCTTCCACTGCAAAAAACCTTGTCCCCTCTGATAGGGATTATAGAGCACTGGATACATGGGGGGAAAAAGGTCTACACTTCTGCTACTTTAGCTGTGAGGGCTTTAAACTGCCAGTTTCACATGCTTAAATACCAACAGTACCTTATGTCTTTGTTAAAACAGAAAATGCTTACAAACTCAGAAAATCCTGACAATAAGGAAATGCAGGAATTATTGCATGCAGCTGAACATGTGGGAAAGCATACTTTGCAATGTGGTTTTGATTCATTAGAGGCTTCTTGCAGAGCCGCAGTTACAGGCTCTGTCATTCGAAGGCATGCTTGGTTGAAAGAACAAAGTTTACCTGAACATGTTAAAGTAAAATTATTGGATGCATGATACTTTGTTTGGTGTTAAGGCAGAAGAGGTGTTAGAAAATGGAGGATAAAGCAAAATCTATGCAGACAGTAAAGGATTTCTTACAGGTTCAGCCTCCTAGGTTTAGTAGAAACTGGCCTTCAAAAAAATTGGTCCTTTCAGGTCTCAGACAGGCCACAAAGAGGCAGATACAGACGCCCAAGAGGCAGATCTCAGCCCCAAGGATCCTACAGACTTAAACAATGGGGTGCTTCTACCCCCAAAGGAGGAGAAGACAAATCACAACCTTACAGGAAACAGTCCCAATGACTTCCCTCTACAAAGGCCAAGCACTTACCTTTTGGCAGCACCCCTAGGGGGAAAGCTAGCACTTTTCACACAAAATTGGCACATAATTACCCAGGACAAATGGGTACTGAATATAGTTACTCAAGGTTACAGGTTCCACTTTCACACCCTTCCAAAGTCAAAAGGTATGCCGAACCTGCCACAAAACCAGTGGGCAGAGGCACAAAAGGAAATTGCTGCTCTCATGGACATGGGAGCTATTCAGAGAGTACCACAGCAAGAACAGGGACAAGGATTTTACTCGACTTTTTCTGGTTCCCAGAAAGGACAAAGCCTGGAGACCAATACTGGACTTGTCAATTCTAAATACTTTCCTGGATGTTCCAAAATTCAAAATGTTAACACTACAGCAACTTCTACGCATGCTGGGCAAGAAGGCTTGGCTAGTAACTTTGGACCTCAAGGAGGCATACCTGCATGTCCCAATCGGACAGTCTTGCAGAAGATACCTCAGATTCATAGCTGGCTCAATGCATTACCAATTCTCTGCACTGCCCTTTGGCTTATCTACTGCACCCAGGGTCTCCACAAAATGCCTGGCACCAGTAATTGCATTTTGCAGACAAAGAGGAAATAAAATATATCCCTACTTGGACGACTGCCTTATTTAAGCAGAGAGCAAAGACATTCTACTAGGACATCTGGCATTTGTAAAAACATTACTAATTTGCCTAGGGTACACTGTAAACGAAAATAAATCAAAACTAGTGCCCTCTCAAGAGATATTCCTGGGTGCAAGCTTAAATACAACTGCCCAGATGGCTTATCTCCCGCCAGACAAAGGCAACGGACTCATTACTTTCAAATGATGACAACAAAGACCCAGCTCCCTGCAAGAAAAGTTCTGCAGGCCCTGGATTTCATGACATCCTGCATTCTACTAATTCCATATGCAAGACTGCATATGAGGAAACTATAATGGTATCTAAAAAGTGTTTGGACCCAACATTGCCACAGCCTGGAAACAGTAATAACTATAATTCCCTGTCTACAACAAGAGTTTCTATGGTGGTCCCAGGCCTGTCACCTCAACAAGGGACAGCCCTTCACCTTGCCCACAGCCAGGCAGACAATAACAACGGATGCATCGGATTATGCCTGGGGGGAGCACATGGAAGGAAAATGTATTCAGGGCATGTGGCCCAAGGAACAAATGCATCTTCACATCAATCAAAAAGAGATGCTAGCTGTACAGAATGCCCTGACAGCCTTCAAGGATCTACTACATCCAGGACAACTATTGCTAAAGACGGACAACACCACAGTTATGTGGTACATAAACAAACAAGGGGGCACACATTCCTACCCCCTCTGCAGGCAAGCCATGACTTTGTGGAACACGGCACTGACCTATCAAGTACATCTGCAGAGCACAATTCCTGCCAGGAAAGAAAAATACACTGGCAGACGAACTAAGCAGCAATCTCATGGATCCACACAAATGGAAACTAAATCCACAGGTCTTCAGCATGATAACAAGGAAATGGGGACGCCCAGACATAGATCATTTTGCCTCCCCACACAACTGCCAACTACAGAAATTCTGCACAAGAATTTACCACTCACAAGCATGGAAAGTGGATGCTCTTTCATTCAGCTGGGAAATCCTGACAGTTTATGCCTTCCCTCCACTGCCTTTTCTTCCCAAGGTACTCCTAAAAGTCAGACAAGAGAAGCCAAAAATGATCCTGATTGCCCCAGACTGGCCACGCCAGCACTGGTACCCAATCCTAAAGAGCTTATCTCAAGGCCCAGCCTGGCCTTTACCTCAAATTCCTCATCTCCTGACTCAACAGAACAACCAGATGTTGCACAGTCAACTCAGAACCTTAAATCTGGCTGCATGGCAGGTAATATAGTCACTCAAACCACACCTCTCTCTAAAGCTGTTATGGATGTCATTTTAGAAGCCAGGAGGCCAAGCGGTAGGAAATCCTATGCAGAAAAATGGAAGAGATTCTGTGCTTGGAACCATGCCCAAGAACTCAAACCACTTTTTCCAAATATACCTCAGATTTTACAATACTTAACTGAGATGCTGGACAAAGGCCTTTTGTTTTCATCCATGCCTCTGCCATTTCAGCTCATTACAATACGGGACTTCTATTTTTTTCACATCCACTACTAAGGCAGTACCTCAGAGGGGCAAGAAACATAAGATCACCAAGGAGAGCATCGATACCTACTTGGGACCTCAATTTTGTTTTAGAAAAACTCACACTGTCTCCTTTTGAGCCAGCCAACACAGCTGATATAAAATTCATATGGAAAACTGCTCTGCTCCTAGCAATAACTTCAACAAGAAGAGTCTCAGAGTTACAGGCATTAATGGCAGTGGAACCTTTCATCATTTTTCATCAGGACAGGGTCTCTCTAAGGACAAACCCAACGTTTATGCCAAAGGTGGTTTCCAGTGTGGCTCTTTACCAAACTATTCATTTGCCAACTTTCTATCCAAATCACCAAAATAAAGGGGAGAGACTTCTGCACACTTTGGACATACACAGGCAGCTACGATTCTACTTGGACAAAACAAAAGCTTTCAGAAAAAACTGAGCAGCTGTTTGTAGCTTATGCTGCAGGATCACAAGGAAAGCCCATCTCAAAGCAGACAATTTCAAAGTGGATAGGACACTGCATTCACTTCTACTATGCACAACATGGCAAACCAGTGCCTAAGGGTAATAGGCCACATTCAACAAGAGCAGAAGCCACTTCAGCAGCTTTTCTCAGAGGAGTACCACCAAAGACATTTTAGAAGCTGCAACCTGGAGTTCAGTGCACACCTTCACAAAGCACTACCACTTACCTCTCTACTCTAAATCCAGAGCAGGCTTTGCCACTGCAGTCCTGTAGGGCCTGGTAGCGCCTCCTAATCCTATTTAGGCCCAGCCACCCAACCTCAGCTTTGGGATTCAACCCAAGTGTAATGACTGCAACAGTGAAACACGATGTACATAGTACAGTTGTGTACCTACTATAAATGTAGATGTTCGAGTGTATTCACTGTTGCAGTCCAGGTTACCCACCCACTATCCCCCTTTTCATTGCTGGGACTTTTCTGTACTTCTCAACTCTATACAACCTATGTGGTGTATTTGCTTGTAGATGAAGAAAATGTTTATTTTAGTACATGCATGCGTTTTGGCATACTTTTTTTTACAGCCTTCCTATTTGGGGGCACCTGACATCTGGGGCAAGAAAAACTGAAGAAAATGGTGTCGGTTGCATCTTTTATACCCCTGGCGCACTGACGTCAGGGAAGAGGCGACATCAACCGATGCCGGACCAAGACTTTGGAACTCGAGCCGACTGCAGGTAGCCTGCCAGCAGGATAACCCAAGTGTAATGACTGCAACAGTGAATACACTCGAACATCTACATTTAAATTAGGTACACAACTGTACTTTTTGTACACTTACCATAAATGTAGATGTTCGAATGTATTCACTGTTGTAGTCCTGGTTTCCCTCCCTCCATCCCCCTTGTCTGTTCCTCTCTCTCTCTCTCTTAACAGGAAATATTTGGTATTTACTTTCTACTAGTGGTGTTCTTCCACCATAACCTATCTCCCTATTTGGGGGCTCCTGATAGTTGGGGCAAGAAAAACTGATGTAATGGCGTCGGCTGCCTGATTTTATACCACTGACAACCTCACATCAGTCATGGAGCGACAGTAACGATGCAGAAATACTAAGCTTCTGTTATTCGGGCCGACTGAGAGCTACCCCTGGTAGGATAACACAGGTGTGATGACTGCAACAGTGAACACACTTGAACATCTACATTTATGCTGAGTGTACACAACTGTACATTTCCCTTCTTCCTTCCCTCTTATATCCTCTTTCCCTATTGGGACATAAGCTTCCCACAGTGGCTTTTTGCCACCAGGACCACTTTACCATATTTGCTTGTGCTTCTGATGGGTTAGGGCAAGAAAAACTGATGTAATGGCGTCTGCTGCCTTGCTTTATAGCACTGACGACCTGATGTCTGAGTACAAGGGACAGCAGCTGACGCAGAAAAACATTGACTTTGGTATTCAGGCCGGCCGAGGGCTACCACAGCAGGGATAACCCACAGGTGATGACTGCAACAGTGAATACACTCGAACATCTACATTTATGGTAAGTGTACACAACTGTACTTTTCCATGTTGATAGATGAGCCATCTAAACTGCAGCCGTGTCAGAGAGAGGTATGGGAAAAATGTATACTTCTGCTACTTTGGCATTCAGGGCCAATAATTGTCAGACCCACGTGACTTGATATATCTTGACTCTTCTGTTCCAGCTGGGGGATGGTTGACTGGCATGCCTGATTGGACAGTAATTCTGCTCTTCTGAGTTCTGCCTCTCAAGTAGATCTCCAGTTCTTTATATGCAGCTGATTGCCTCCTCTAGGGTGGTTGCATCTCGTCTTGTCATGAGGAGATATTCATGGTTGCACCTGACGACATTCAAGACAAAATTTTCGATTTTTCCTTTAGACGACCATAATCTTTTTTGGCACTGCTGCGGCAGACTTGTTTTAAACCCAGCAGGATAAGGGCATGGTTATGCAGGACTACTTAAACATTTTTGTTTCTCCTGTACCTAAGCTCTGGAGGAACTAAATCTTCCTCTGTCCGTAGGCAACCCAGACAACCTGGTAGGAGTAAGAGGTTTTGTAAGTGAAATTTCCTAGATAAAGCCTTTCAGATTTCTAGAGATCAAAACCCTTCTTTTCCTGATAAATCTGCCTCTGAGTTCCAGCTTCCTGTCCCCCTCAGTCAGATTCCTCTTTCCCTCAAGCTAACTTTTTCCTTACCTGTTCGTCAACAAATAGTGAATGTCCTAACTGAAATGGTTGCATTATTAATCACAGATGTATTTTCATCGCTGATGTCTGTTTGTGGTACCAAAGCTTTACCTTCCCGATGGTGTACATCAGACATATGACCTCATCTCATGTGTGTCAGGTTGTAAAGGATGGATGTACGAGCACGATCCCAGACTCTCTGCCAGCCTGATTCCAGGTTGTACACCCATCAGACTGATCCACATTTGGTCATTGGTACCGTTTGCCTTGCTAATAGTTGTCAAGGTTCTGCAAAGGGGCACTTTTTTCTCTTCATACTACTTAAAGCTGTGTTTTAAAATTGTTAGATGTTTGCTTAGGAGGGTTAAGTGCAACTGCAGTAGGCAGATTCTATACAAGGACTTGCGCACTAAGTGCCTTTTTTTTTTTGCCTCGTCCCAGAACACTACTACAAATCCTGTTCCCTTTGTCAGTCATTACCCAACACCATCAGACTACGACTTTCCTCGTTTAATACATTTCTTGAAACGCCTATATCAGTCTAAGATGATGGACTCATGAAACCCTGACATTACCATTCCCCCAAGAATGAACTCAAAAAATCCCAAGGTAATTCCCAGTCCAATGTCTGAGCCAGATATACCCGATTAGGTGATAGACCCCAGATTATGTCAGATTACCTTTCAGGTACCCACTTCCAATACCCCACTGGAGGCTGGTATGACCCCCTGAGGCTTTGTGGACTGCAGATCCCTTGGACAAATTGTGTCTTTTATATTGGGGGGGCCTGCATGGAATCCCTCAGATCCTTGTACAGGAAGAGATTCCTGGTACACTTGTTGAAATGAGACAAGGTTTTCCAATCTTCCAAGACTCTTGCAGATGGATGTCACGCGAAAAATGAAGAAACAAAAAAAAAACAAGCATCTGATGTCCCTTACTCTTTCTAGGAAAAAGGATTGGATGGACGTCTTCTAGAGATTCTTTAAAGTGATTATATCCGTGAAGCCTCCTCCTTTTGTGACCCAGCTATCTCTAGCCACACCCCAAAATCAAGCCTTGGATTCTTCCTCTTCTGAAGAGGATCCTGAACCAGATTCTGGTCATTTTCTGGATTACTGTTTACAACTCCCCTTCTCGGACAAACAAGGCTCCCTTTCACCTTACTCCTCTGGAAGAGGCTTCCTTTGGAGAAACTGTTTGGAATATGATGAGACACTTTGAGTGGCAGTCGAGGCAAATCTCAGAGGTACAAGAGAGATACTACAGCCTTCTGGAGATTGGTGCTCTGGCTCCTTCACCATTTCCTCAGTCCTCAAAGCTTATCTTGATGCTTTCCATTCTTCTTCATTAACACCTGACTTTCAGCCACCTGCTCTTTAAAGACCAGACAGATTTTATAAGATTTCTGATGAACTTGAATACCTGTATAAAAACCCCAGGGCTAACCTCACAGCAGTCTCCCTCTCCTTGAATAAGCTATCCAAATTGCTTCCCACTGCTAATGCCCTCCTCTCAGACAGGACAGTGGATAGGTAGGGTAAGAAAGTTTACATCTCATCTACTTCAACATTCAGAGCTATTATTTACCTAACATATATAACAAAATATCTACTTTCTGAGGTTCTGACATGACCTTATGCAGTTATCCAGCTATAGCCAGAAAAGTAGATAAATTGCAGGTCTTTGTTCAGGGTTTTCTTTTGTAGTTCAAGAGAAATTGACACACACACACACACACGCACACACACGCACACACACGCACACACACGCACACACACACACACACACGCACACACACACACACACACACACACACACACACACACACACACACGTGCGCACTACTGCAGAGGTGTTCACTGTCACTGCACTGAGAGACCCTTGCAGAATCAGTTCCTCTTGGACTACAGAAGAAAACCCTGAACAAAGGCCTGCAGTTTAGCTAGTTTTCTAGCTGTAGCTGGATAAACATCTATGTATAGTGTAAAACAAGTTCTGAGCCAAACATAAATGAGGGTGATTAGGGACAGAAAAGCAGCAGTCTTTTTACAGAAGGTGCAGATGATGACAGTGACTCTCACAAATTCCGTTATATGTCAATGGCATGGGAATTTGCAGTTACTTCCTTATGTCTGGCATGTCATACAAAGCATTATGGGAAAGAGAAAGGGTTGAGGGAGAACAAGATCACACTGATAGATCAAACCCCATTGGTAGCCATGTTGTGGAAAACAGGCTAAAATTACAAATAAACCACCTAGAGTGATTTTGGGCTGTTAAAATAGATCAGGAAACAAAAGACAGAGTGAAAAAAAGATTTTTTTTTCAGTTCTAGGGTGGAGTTTTTCCTTTAAGAGGTGCCACTTGGCCCTCTCACAAATATAGAAGACTTCATTTCTTTTCAGTTCTGGAAGGTGGCAACTACAGTCAGGTGGGTTCTGACCATTGTCAAAGAAGGATACACCACTTTTTTGGAAACTATTCCCTCCATGAAAGGGATTAAAAATCCCCCGCCCAACCAGTTCTCCTTGATTGGTCCTATCATTCAGGACTTGCTGACACAGGGCACCATAGCGAAATACCTGTATCCTTCATAGGAAAAGGTATTTATTCAAGGATCCTTTTTTGCTTCAAGGAAGGGAGGGCAGTGGATGCCTATTTTGGACCTCTCCCTGGTAAGTACCTTCCTGAAAGTGCCCGTCTTCAAAATGCTTTCTCTACACACCCTCCTGTGCTTTCTTCTGCCTCAGGCATTTCTAGTGTACTTAGAACTCAAGGATGCCTGTCTTCACATTCCCATCCATCCGTCTTGCAGGAGATTCTGCAGTCTTCTCTGGCTCTTCTCATTTTCAGTTTACTGCTTTTGCCTTTAGTCTTTCTAACTCCACAAGAGATTTCTGAAAGTTCCTAGTACCTGTGGTAACCTTCTCTCGCACTCAGAGAATTTAAATTTTTCCCAATCTGGATGGCCTGTTAATTCAGGCCATATCCACAGACAACCCTACTCAAGCAGGTACATTTCACAGTGCAGATCTTAACCAACCTAGGATTCACCATCATTTTCAAGACATCTCATCTCACTCCTACTTAGAATTTAGTCTTCCTGGGTTGCAGGCTAAGTACAAGCATAATGCAGGCCTGCGTCCCTCCCTCCCTTAGGAAAAAGTCCAAAGCCTGGTACGTTTATTCCATATCATCTGCTCAGTGACTGATTGCACCCTCAGGGCTCTGGGGTTCATGGCTGCGCCCATCCCATTGATCCACTGGCCAGGCTACATATGAGAAAAATTCAGTGTAACCTGAACTCAGTGTGGGACAGCACCTGCATCCCTTGAACACCCAGATCCCTCTGTTGCCCTGCATCAAGAAGGAGTTTATCTGGTGTGGAAAACAGGTGTCTGCCAGTCCTGGCCTTCCTTTCACCCCAACCTCTCACAAACAAATTATACACACTGATGCCTTAGACAGGGCTTAGGGAGCCTGGACAGGCTCTCACAAGGTACAAGTCCATCCTCTCTCCTGAAGGAACACATCAACCTGAAAGCCGAGGGCTACCTTGGCAAGGATAACCCAAATGTGATGACTGCAACAGTGAATACACTCGAACATCTACATTTATGGTAGGTGTACACAACTCTACTTTCTGTACATGGAAGACTGCCCTACTGGCTCTAACCTCTGTCTACAGGGTATCTGTACTCCAGGCACTCAAGGCTATGCTTCCTTTCCTTCTTTTCCACAAGAAAATGGTAATACTTGGGTTCAATCCTTCTTTCATGCCTAAGGTGGTGAAAGAGCTTATACCTTAAACCATTCACCTACCTACTTTATTTCCCAGCCCTCAAAATAGGGGGGAGAAAATTTTACATTCCTTAGACATTCATAGGCAGCTGATGTTCTGTTTGGACAAACAGACTGTCAGAAAAACTGTCCTAATTTGTGTTTTCTTTTGTGGAGGCCAAGCTAAGCCAACTAGTCTCAAAGCAAGCTATTGCATCCTAGGTATCCAGGGCTATATTTCTCTGCAACTTACAGCATGGTTAAGTAATTGCCCTCCTGCCCTAAAGCACATTCCACTCAGGTGGTTGCCTCTTCTTGTCACCGGGTCTGTACTCAGAAGGCATGCCTGGCTGATGGAACAAATCTTGCCAGACCACATCAAAGCAAAATTACTAGATGCTCTATTAAGCCAGGAACGTTTGGCATAAAAAGCAGAAGAGGTTCTTAAAAAGATGCAGGAAAAAGCTAAATCTATGCAAACTGTTAAAGATTTCTTACAGGTACAGCCACCTAGATTCAGTATGCATTGGCCTTCAAAAAACTGATCCTTTCCAGTCCCTACCAGGTCTTCTCAGCCAAACCCAGAGGCAATAGACCACCAAGGCTACAGTCTCAGGGTACACAGAGATCTAAACAATGGAGTGCTCCCCCTTCAAAAACAGGGAGTGGAAAGCCACCCCCTTATTGAAAAAAAATCACAATGACTTGTCTATCATCCTTCCCAGCCATGCCCAGGTACTTGCACCTGTAGGAGGAAAATTCACCCTGCATGCAAAAAACTGGATGTCCATTACCCAGGACCGATGGGTTCTAAACATTGTATCCCAGGAATACAGATTCTACTTCCACTCACTGCCAACCCCAAGCAGGTTGCCAGACCTTCCTTCATACCAGTGGGCAGAGGCTGAAAAGGAAGTACTTTCTCTTCTCAGTATCAGGGCTATTCAACCTGTTCCAATAGAGCAGAGAGGACAGGGTTTTTACTCCAGACTGTTCCTGGTGCCCAGAAAAGAGTGTTCTTGTTGCCCTATCCTGGACCTGTTCATTGTCAATGCCTTCCTGGTGGTTCCAAAATTCAAAATGCTTACACTACAACAGCTGCTTCCTATGCTAGCCAAAGACTCCTGGCTAGGCACCCTAGACCTAAAAGAAGCTCATCTGCACATCCCCATAAGGGAATGTTGCAGGAAATATCTAAGTTTCAGGGCAGGTTCTATGCACTCTCAGTTCTCTGCACTTCCCTTTGGCTGATCTACTGTGCCCAGGGTATTCACAAAGTGCCTGACTCCAGCCATTGCATACTGCAGTCAGAGAAAAATTCATATTTATCCATGCTTGGACAATTGCCTGATTCAGGCGGACAGTTAGGAATTGTTACTTCAGCACCTAGCATTCGTAAAGAGACTTCTAACTTCTCTGTGGTACACCATCAACGAAAAGAAATCACATCTGGTGCCCAGCCAAAATATTGTATTCCTGGTAGCAAGCTTAAACACAACTTCCCAGATGGAATTCCTTACTCCAGAAAAGCAGGTTTATTTGACAAACTACTTCAAACTAATGGCCACCAGAACCCAGCTATCTGCAAGAAAAATACTGCAAGCCCTAGGGTCCATGGCCTCATGCATTCTACTAATTCCATGTGCAAGACTGCATATGAGGAAACTTCAGTGGTACTTAAAAAGTCACTGGTGCCAACATTCTCAAGACCTGGAAACAATTGATTCCTGTCATTCCTTGTTTAAGAGCAGAGTTCCTTTGGTTGGCAGAGGCTTGCAACCACAACAAGAGACTCCTTTTCACTCAACCCCTTGCTGCCCAAACCCTGACAACAGACGCATCAGACTATGCATGGGGGGGGGGGGGGGTCACATGGCTGGCAAATGCATTCAAGGCAAATGGAGCCCAGGACAAATTCACCTACATATCAATCAAAAAGAAATGTTAGCTGTACAGAATGCTCTGACAGCCTTCAAATACCTTATCCTTCCAGGACAACTCTTGATAAAGACAGACAACACCACAGTTATGTGGTACATAAACAAGCAGGGGGGAACTCATTCCTACCCACTCTGCAGATTAGCCATGGCCCTGTGGAACACAGCCTTGAGCAACCAAGTGCACCTGCAAGCTCAATTCCTGCCAGGCAAACAAAATTCACTGGCAGATGACTTGAGCAGAAATCTACTAGACCCACACAAGTGCAAACTGGAACCCAACTCATTCAAACTTCTAACCCACAGGTGGGGGACACCAGAGGTGGACCTCTCTGCCCCCCCCCCCCCCAAAACCATCAATTGAGCAAATTGTGCACCAGAAATCCCAACAGCCAAGCATGGAAAGTGGATGCCCTATCCTTTACATTGGAAAACCTCTCAATTTATGCCTTTCCCCCTCTGCCCCTCCTCTCAAAAGTACTACTCAAGATCAAACAAGACAAACCAAGGACAATCCTTATTGCACCAGACTGGCCACGGCAGCACTGGTACCCACTCCTATGCAGCCTGGCAACAATGCCACCTTGGCACCTACATCATACCCCTCTCCCTGCTGTCCCAGCAGGAGGGACAGATTTTGCATCCTCAGCTGCAAACCCTGAACCTTGCAGCCTGGCTTATTCCCTGAATACACCGCCAGCAACCCTCCACAAACAGGTTCTGGATGTCATCCTTGAGGCCAGAAGGCCTAATGCTAGGAAATCCTATTCAGAAAAATGGAAAAGATACTGTTCTTGGAGTCAGTCTCAAGGAAAAGAGACAGCCATGCCCACCTTACCTCAAATCCTAGATTACCTAACAGAGCTGCTCCACAAAGACCTTTAAGATTCATGCCTTGGTCATCTCAGCTTATTATAATACTGAGCCACATCTCTCTTCTCACCCCCTGGTCAAACAGTTCCTGAAAGGAGCTAGCAATTTAAGACCCCCGAGGAGAGATCCCACCCCTGCCTGGGACCTTAACTTTGTACTAGAGAAGCTCACGCTTCCCCCTTTTGTGCCTGCTGCTACAGCAGAGTTAAAATTCCTTTCCTGGAAAACAGTCTTACTGCTAGCCATCACTTCAGCAAGAAGAGTGTCTGAGTTACAGGCCCTTATGGCG